>NC_091168.1:2395447-2640774 GCF_040958095.1 Procambarus clarkii
CCCCACACACACTTACATATCTCCCAAACACACTTACAGGTCTCTCCCACACACACTTACAGGTCTCCCACACACAATTACAGGTCTCTCCCCCACACACTTACAGGTCTCACACACACTTACAGGTCTCACACACACTTACAGGTCTCCTACACACACTTACACGTCTCCCACACACACACAGGTCTCTCCCACACACACACTTACAGGTCTCACACACACACGTACAGGTCTCCCTCACCCACTTACAGGACTCTCCCCCACACATTTACAGGTGTCACACACATTTACGTGTCTCCTCCAAACACACTTACAGGTCTCTCCCACACACACACACTTACAGGTCTCTCCCCCCACACACTTGCAAGTCTACCCCACACACACTTACAGGTCTCCCCCACACACACTTACAGCTTTCTCCCACACACACTTACAGGTCTCCCCCAAACACACTTACAGGTCTCCCCCACACACTTACAGGTGTCTCCCACACACACTTACAGACCTCCCTCACACACTTACAGGTCTCCACCCAAATACACTTATAGGTCTCCTCAACACAATTACAGGTCTCTCCCACACACACTTACAGGTCTCCACCCAAATACACTTATAGGTCTCCTCAACACAATTACAGGTCTCTCCCGCACACACTTACAGGTCTCCTCCCAAACACACTTACAGGTCCCCCACACACACTTACAGGTCACCCCCATACACACACTTACAGGTCTTCCACACACACACTTACAGGTCTCCCCCACATACACACACTTACGTGTCTTTGCCCCACACACTTACAGGTGTCTCCCACACACACTTACAGGACTCCCACTGTTGGGGTTTACGTCTTACTCTTACTCTGGTGTGAGCAACAGTTATCTTCAAGGTCACTCACCGTAGCCCTGCGGGTCTTCACTCTATCCTCACGGCGCCACTGCACGCCAGGAGGGTATCCCAGTCAATCCCAACCGGCCTCTGATTGAGAAGGAGTGGGAACACAACACGTTCCTTTAACTGTCGTGTGCCCGCCCCAACAATTGGGCTTTACTGTTAACCACAAGGTCGCCAACTGGTGTTTTCGGTGTCCAGTAACACCTCAGTGGACTGGTTGGATTGTGGTAGCCTTGGCAAGGTCACACTCAATAGATCGGGGATCAGGCAGGTACTTACTCTTATCACTCTTTGCTTTCAAGTATAATATAGCCACAAGATAAATGGAGGGGATGATATAAACACAAATGTATTTTGTATTTTACTAAAATTCGTTCAAAGATATCACAAGGTCATCTCAATAAATAATCAGCTGATCCAGGCAGGAGTCGGTCGTTCCCACGTATATCATACACTCACTACGGTGGCAACACTTCCCCCCTCTCGGCAATGTCACGATCAGCTGAGCTCCCCCTCCGCGCGAAAGTTTTATTGCTTGTTTTCCTGGCGTCACGCGCGGTGTTTCTTTAAGTTCTCCACTATTACTAGAATCTCGCACACTCGATATTTGCAACAATAGAACGTATTACTTAGCTACACTGTACTCGGGCTTAAACAGTCGTTTCTATAATCGCTGCGACAATAATTCAGTGTAACGGTTTTACACTGCCCTTCATTCAATGATATCTTATGGATTGTTTAACACTGGAGTTCTCAGTACTTCCTTTCGTGGGCGATAACACAATAAATCACTGCACCCACAAATGGTTATTCAATGCACGAACATAGACATATATAATATAAATAAATCAGACATCAGTAAATGGTAAATAAATAGATACTGGGCACTTAGCCTAACTTCCAAATACTGGCATAATATTATATATAATTTCTCACTATATGTTCACATCAAAGTATCATGAAAGATATTCAAACACAGTAAATTCACCAATTGTTCCTGGTGCCTGTACACACCAATAATAATATATATAAGTATCTTGAGTACTCTTGATAGTACTGTCCTGCACACTGATGCCTTACTGTGACATTGGTGAGCCTTGCTCACGACATACAAAATCCTCAGGCTGAATAATATAGCCGAATAATATAGCTGACTAAGGGGAATGGGGAGGGAAACTAGAACCACCTACTTTCACCTATCCTCCGATGAGAGTTGAGTTGTAGCTCCTGGTCCTGGTGTCGGGAACGCCCCCACACACACGTTGTCGTGTCCTCCAGGAACCACTCGCTGTCCCACTGTTTAGCGCGTCGTCTCCGTGCCTCCTTCCCAGCAGGGTCCGTGCTCCTCCTCGACTTCTTGTAGGGTTGGAGTCGGTCTCCTGGCCGTCGACTTCTCCCAACTACGGCTGTCCGCCTACTTCTCGGCTGCAGTCGTACGGATTCCCAACTAGTCCTCTTCTTCCTCTGCTACCCAGTGGCTCTGTTCAGCCACTACGCCGTCACGAATGGGTGAACTGCCTCAGACGTCGCCTACGTCACTGCACAGACTTCACTTCTTCTTGCACAGTACCTGACTGGAGCACTTGTTGCTCAATAACCGTCGATTCCCTCTCTGGTTCAACACATGAACTAGGGAAGACCTCACAGAGTACTGGCAGACTTCAGGTGACGCGTAAATCCACGGGTGCGGGAAACAACTGTCAAACTGACAGGACCAATCGTCGCACGTCCGACCTCCTTGACGTATTGTGTCTGACTGATGGCGCCAACGCGGCGCGCTTCCCGGACCCCCTTCCTTCGTGACGTCACTTTCGCCACGGGAGGTTTGCATTGGCTCCCTGTGCCACATTGCTGTCGGTGACCAATCCGGTGTCACTGACGTCACACAGTTTTGGCGGGGAATCAGGAGAGCCAGCGCCATCTTGGCTTCCTAAAGGGCCTAAACCACAGGCCAAAATCTTATTGTTTCACAAATTTCTCGGCTCTCCGAGAACACTCCACTCTCTCCCATCTATCAACTTGATGCCTGCGACGTAGAGAACGCTTGGGTAAAGTGGACATGACTCTTACTGCAGGCGTGGGAGAAATATAAGGGGGGGGGAACACCGTCACATACCCCTCCCCTTAAAATAAGAGTCATGTCTGGTTAGTGAATGCGGGACAGGGCATCCGCTACTACGTTATCCTTCCCCTTGATGTGCTTGATTTCCAGCCGGTATTCTTGCAGTAACAACGCCCACCTCGTCAGACGTTGGTTGGAGTTCTTCATTTTATACAGAAAGGTGAGAGGGTTGTGATCTGTGAATACCAGAACAGGTCTTGCCCCTCCTCCCACGTACACATCAAAGTGCTTCAGGGCCATAACTAGCGCCAATGCCTCCTTCTCAACGGTGCTATAGGCCCGCTGGTATTTTACAAACTTCTTCGAGTAGAACGCTACTGGCCTATGTACTTCACTCCTTTCTTGAGCCAACATGGCCCCTATCCCAACGTCGCTGGCGTCCACGTACAGGATAAAACCGGCTGAAAAATCTGGAGATATTAATACCGGGGCCTCCGTCAACAATTTCTTGGTCTTTTCAAAATACTCTTGGCAGGCCTCTCCCCATCTCCATCGTACATTCTTGGAGAGTAGCTCGGTTAGGGGATGCGCTACCGTGGAGAAATTCCTGCAGAACCCACGATAGTACCCTATCATCCCGAGGTACCTTAGCAACTCCTTACGCGTTCTGGGCACGGGATATTCCTTGATGGCTGCTACTTTGTTATCAACAGGAGTGACTTCACCTTGGCCGATGACAAAACCAAGGTACTCTAAGTGAGCTTTCCCAAACTCGCTCTTGGCCAAATTTACAGTCAAGTTAGCTTCCTCTAGCCTTCTGAACAATTCCCCAAATCTCTCCAGATGTGTCTTCCAATCGTCGGCGTACACGACGATGTCATCAATGTAAACTGTGCAGCCTGCGGCACCCCTTAACAGCTCATTCATCATACGCTGGAAGCAGCTGCCGCTGTTTTTCATTCCAAATGGCAATACCTTATACTGGTACAGCCCGTCAGGAGTTGCAAAAGCTGATATCTTCCTGGCCTCAGGAGTCCAAGAGATCTGGTAGTACCCCTTGAGAAGATCGACCTTGGATACGTACCGTGCACTGCCCACCTGGTCAATGCAATCGCTCACTCTCGGCATGGGGTGAGAATCAGCCACTGTGATGGAGTTGACCCTCCTGTAATCTGTACAAAAGCGGTATGTTCCGTCGCTTTTCCTCACCAACAAGCATGGGGAACTCCACTCACTTTTACTGGGCTCCGCAAGGTCGTTCTCAAGGAGATACTCCACCTCCTTTCTCATCAGCTCTCGCTTCTCTGGGCTCACCCTATACGCGCTCTGTTTGACGGGCCTGGCGTCCCTCACCTCTACCTCGTGCGTCACACTCCTGTGTCGTCGGGGCACGTCGGTGAAGAGGGAGGCATTCTCTCTCATTAAGTTCGTCAGGTCCGCTCTCTGTTGCCTTTCCAGATGTAGTAGCTTGTCCTTGATCTTTGGTAGACTCTCAGTGTTGGTGAGACGGGTGCCATCCGCCCTGGACCACTTTCCTTCCTCCTCCGGGAGTTCTTGGTTCACCTGTACGCACAGAACCGTCTTCTGCTGGGGTTCTCGGGTTACCGTTCCGTCCTGCCTGGCGGCTCCTCCTTCCACAGTGAAGAAAGGTTTCAGGCGGTCTACGTGACACACCTGCTTCTTGCGGGGTCTATCCGGCTTCCCAATTTCGTACAACACAAAACCCAACCGCCGCAGCACCTGATATGGTCCCTCGAACCGTGACTCGGTCACCCTACCTTTACCTAGCAGCAAAACCATCACCTTGGATCCGACCTGGAACTCCCTCTGCGTAGCTCTCTTGTCGTACCACTCCGACATCTTACGCTGCGCCTCCTTCAGGTGTTTTGCAGCTAGCTCCTTCGCTAGAGTGAGACGTTCTTTGAACTTCTGGACATATTCATTCACCGTTCCCACGGTCGCTCCTGGTGTCCATTGTTCCCTCAGCATGGACAGAGGACTTCGCACCTCGTGTCCACATACTAGCTGGAATGGTGAGAATCCTAATGATTCTACCACCGCGTTACGTATGGCAAATAACGCGGGGTATACAGCCTCATCCCACTCAGCCCCCTGTTCTGTGCAGAACACTCTCAGCACGGTCTTCAATGTGGAGTGGAATCTTTCGATCGCCCCCTGCGACTGCGGTCGGTAGGGTGACGACCGAATCTGAGTCACTCCCCATCCTGCCACCGTCTGTCGGAACCACTTCGACTGAAATATACTTCCGCAGTCTGTCTGAATTTCTCTGGGCATCCCCACCCAAGAGAAAAATCGTTGTAGTTGGCCGGCTACTCCTTTCGACGTCAAACGTCGCATCGGGATGGCTTCTGGAAATCTGGTGGACGCACACATTATCGTCATTAGGTAGGTGTTCCCTCTCTTCGTCCTTGGCAAAGGACCCACCCCGTCGACTAGCAGACGCTCGAATGCAGGCCCAAACGCTGGAACAGGGATCAATGGGGCCTTCGGTATCGCGGATTGGCTCTTGCCGGCCCTCTGGCACGGTAAGCACGTCTTACAATAGCGCCGCACCTCGGCGTCCATACCTGGCCAGTAAAAGTAATCCCTGATCCTTCGCAGCGTCTTGGTCACCCCCACGGTGACCTGCAGAGTCCACGGAGTGTGATAGGTCCAACACGGCCGCTCTGCACTGGGCCGGCAACACTACCTGGTGCCTCGTACTCAGAGACTCTTCTCCGGCCTCCATCCTCACAGGTCTCCACTGTCTCATCAGCATGCCGTCTTGAAGGTAAAAATGAGTAGCCTTCTCAGGACCAACACGTCCTCCTTTGGCCTCGCTAATCAATTCGGGGAACTCCTCCTGCTGCAACTCACCAAGACGAGTGCGGTCTACCCCTAGAGAACTGGTGAGGGTCACCTGCAACTCACCATCTGGGCTGTCTTCGCCCTCCGCTCGTTCTCCGGGTCCTACGAAGAGGTGATCTATTCCCAGGCTGTCGGACGTCTCCTCAGTCCCATCAGATCCACAACCTCCTTGTTCTTCGCGTTGTCTCGGTATCACAGCACAAACTGGGAACGCCACCGGGGCGATTCCCTTCTCGTCCCCACAGGCGTCTAACACTCCGCCCGTCTCCTTGTAATGTTCTAGGCACTCTTCGCCTTTCACGAGATTCGGAAGGACATATCCTCCACATGCGTCATTTCCCAAGATGACCTGTGCCTCCATCTTGGGCATTGATGTACAGACCCCCACCACAAGGGTCTGGCAGCCATAGTCAGAATTCAAAATTACCTGGTGCAGGGGCATCCTCACTGGGCCTCCCACAGTGGTCACACTTGCCACCCCCACACTGGTACTCTTGTAACCCTCGGGGAACAGGGTTTCACTCACCAGGGTAAAATCGGCCCCAGTGTCTCTTAAGATCTTCACTGGGATGGGGTCTGCGTCCCCCATCCTTACGGTTCCCTGACACACGAATGGGTGAACTTTCTTCTCCCCACTCAGTACGGGTTCATCCCGCACTCTCTCGGCCATCTGGTCCTCGAACCTCACTAAAGCAACGTGTCCCCGCTGCTTAGGGCGTCTGCATTCCCGCGCGACGTGTCCGATTATTCCGCAGTTGTAGCAGCGGACCCTCGGCGGAGACCATCCGCCACCGCTCGCCTTAGCACTGCCTCCAGAGGCCGTTGCTCCCTGTGTCTTTCTCGCACCACTTGTTGACTCCTTCGTTGCAGCAACAGCTCCCGAGCTCTCAGCTTGGTTCTTCTTCATTGGCTCTACAGCACCTTTTGATCCTCGGGTGTCCCAACTCGAGAGGTGGGACTTGGGGGAACTCGCTCCTGCCCTCCATCTATCCGTCCTCCTATAATTCCTACTGCTTCCGGAGTAAACGGGTGATCGGTGTCCCTCTCGGCGTGGGCGTAGGGCTTCTTCTAACATGTCGGCTCGGTTGGCTGCGGCCCTCAGGTCCTTTATGTCCGCCTCCTTTACTCTCACCCTGATCTCAGGAGAGAGCATGGACATAAACTTTTCCATGACCATTAGCTCCTTGACCTCTTCAACCGACCTCGCTCCTTCAGAGTCCAGCCACTTAAGGAACTTTCTTTCCATGTCCCTCGCCGTCTCCGCATAAGACTTTCCTGGTGAACGGGTACATTCCCTGAACCTCTTTCTGTAACACTCCGGTGTGAGCTTGAAGGAATGGAGCACAGCTCGTTAAACCGCATCGTAGTTGGTGCATTCTTGGAAGTCGAGCATAGTGTAGGCTTCACGAGCTTCACCTGTGAGCCTCCCTTGAACCAGCTCCGCCCACTCCGCCCTCGGCCACCTCTTCAAAGCTGCAACCCTTTCAAAGTGGTCAAAGAAACTTTCGGCTTCATTAGGCACAAAGACCGGCAGATCTCGTTCCCTCACTCGTCGGTCTTCCTGTTGCGGCGGAGCAGGTGCACCTAATCCTAGTTCAGCTCGCTTCAGCTCCACCTCCTTGTTGGCTTCTATTTCCTGTTGTCTCATTCTAGCCTCTCGCTCGTGTTCTTCCCTGCGTAGCTGTGCTTCTCGCTCTTGTTCTTCCCTGCGTAGCTGTGCTTCTCGCTCCTCACGCTTCTGCTGTGCTTCTCGCTCCTCACGCTTCAACTGTGCTTCTGCTTCTCGCTCTTCACGCTTCAGCTGTGCTTCTGCTTCTCGCTCTTCTCGCTTCAGTTGTGCTTCCAACTGCAACTTCATTATTTCCAGCTTAACGCTGTGCCTGCTGCCGCTGGATTCCCTGCTGCTTCCACCAATGCTCAGGTGTTCTCCCACACTGGCAGGTGTCTGTGGTCGTTCCTCCCCCAAAGCTTCGTCTCGTGCCCTGAGCTGTGCCATTATCTCTAATCTTCTTTCACCCACTCTGGCAGATCTCAGCTTTATTCCAAAATGATCTGCTATAGCCTGTAACTGTGCCTTGGTTCACTCTTCCAGCACCTGTTCATCTCTCGTGTCAATAAACCTTGTTACTTTATCATCCTCCATCTTGTGCTATGAGTGATAACCTGCACCTGATCTCTAATACCACTGCCAAGTACCACCACTGCAACCTTTATTCCGATCGATATCCTGGCAAGGTCGCCAATGTTGGGGTTTACGTCTTACTCTTACTCTGGTGTGAGCAACAGTTATCTTCAGGGTCACTCACCGTAGCCCTGCGGGTCTTCACTCTATCCTCACGGCGCCACTGCACGCCAGGAGTGTATCCCAGTCAATCCCAACCGGCCTCTGATCGAGAAGGAGTGGGAACACAACACGTTCCTTTAACTGTCGTGTGCCCGCCCCAACAATTGGGCTTTACTGTTAAACACAAGGTCGCCAACTGGTGTTTTCGGTGTCCAGTAACACCTCAGTGGACTGGTTGGATTGTGGTAGCCTTGGCAAGGTCACACTCAATAGATCAGGGATCAGGCAGGTACTTACTCTTATCACTCTTTGCTTTCAAGTATAATATAGCCACAAGATAAATGGAGGGGATGATATAAACACAAATGTATTTTGTATTTTACTAAAATTCGTTCAAAGATATCACAAGGTCATCTCAATAAATAATCAGCTGATCCAGGCAGGAGTCGGTCGTTCCCACGTATATCATACACTCACTACGGTGGCAACACTTCCCCCCTCTCGTCAATGTCACGATCAGCTGAGCTCCCCCTCCGCGCGAAAGTTTTATTGCTTGTTTTCCTGGCGTCACGCACGGTGTTTCTTTAAGTTCTCCACTATTACTAGAATCTCGCACACTCGATATTTGCAACAATAGCACGTATTACTTAGCTACACTGTACTCGGGCTTAAACAGTCGTTTCTATAATCGCTGCGACAATAATTCAGTGTAACGGTTTTATACTGCCCTTCATTCAATGATATCTTATGGATTGTTTAACACTGGAGTTCTCAGTACTTCCTTTCGTGGGCGATAACACAATAAATCACCGCACCCACAAATGGTTATTCAATGCACGAACATAGACATATATAATATAAATAAATCAGACATCAGTAAATGGTAAATAAATAGATACTGGGCACTTATCCTAACTTCCAAATACTGGCATAATATTATATATAATTTCTCACTATATGTTCACATCGAAGTATCATGAAAGATATTCAAACACAGTAAATTCACCAATTGTTCCTGGTGCCTGTACACACCAATAATAATATATATAAGTATCTTGAGTACTCTTGATAGTACTGTCCTGCACACTGGTGCCTTACTGTGACATTGGTGAGCCTTGCTCACGACATACAAAATCCTCAGGCTGAATAATATAGCCGAATAATATAGCTGACTAAGGGGAATGGGGAGGGAAACTAGAACCACCTACTTTCACCTATCCTCCGATGAGAGTTGAGTTGTAGCTCCTGGTCCTGGTGTCGGGAACGCCCCCACACACGTTGTCGTGTCCTCCAGGAACCACTCGCTGTCCTACCGTTTAGCGCGTCGTCTCCGTGCCTCCTTCCCAGCAGGTCCGTGCTCCTCCTCGACTTCTTGTAGGGTTGGAGTCGGTCTCCTGGCCGTCGACTTCTCCCAACTACGGCTGTCCGCCTACTTCTCGGCTGCAGTCGTACGGATTCCCAACTAGTCCTCTTCTTCCTCTGCTACCCAGTAGCTCTGTTCATCCACTACGCCGTCACGAATGGGTGAACTGCCTCAGACGTCGCCTACGTCACTGCACAGACTTCACTTCTTCTTGCACAGTACCTGACTGGAGCACTTGTTGCTCAATAACCGTCGATTCCCTCTCTGGTTCAACACATGAACTAGGGAAGACCTCACAGAGTACTGGCAGACTTCAGGTGACGCGTAAATCCACAGGGGTGCGGGAAACAACTGTCAAACTGACAGGACCAATCGTCGCACGTCCGACCTCCTTGACGTATCGTGTCTGACTGATGGCGCCAACGCGGCGCGCTGCCCGGACCCCCTTCCTTCGTGATGTCACTTTCGCCACGGGAGGTTTTCATTGGCTCCCTGTGCCACATTGCTGTCGGTGACCAATCCGGTGTCACTGACGTCACACAGTTTTGGCGGGGAATCAGGAGAGCCAGCGCCATCTTGGCTTCCTAAAGGGCCTAAACCACAGGCCAAAATCTTATTGTTTCACAAATTTCTCGGCTCTCCGAGAACACTCCACTCTCTCCCATCTATCAACTTGATGCCTGCGACGTAGAGAACGCTTGGGTAAAGTGGACATGACTCTTACTGCAGGCGTGGGAGAAATATAAGGGGGGGGGGAACACCGTCACACAACACACACTTACAGGTCTCGCCCACACACACTTACAGGTCTTCCCCCACACACACTTACAGGTCTACCCCACATACACACACTTACGTGTCTTTCCCCACACACTTACAGGTGTCTCGCGCACACACTTACAGACCTCCCCCACACACTTACAGGTCTCCACCCAAATACACTTACAGGTCTTTTCCACACAATTACAGGTCTCTCCCAAACACACTTACAGGTCTAACCCCACACACACTTTCAGGTCCCCCCACACACTTACAGGTCACCCACACACACACACGCACTTACAGGTCTTCCACACACACACTTACAGGTCTCCCCCACATGCACACACTTACGTGTCTTTCCCACACACACTTACAGGTCTCCTACAAATACTTACAGGTCTCCCACACACACACTTACAGGCCTCCCACACTCACAGGTCTCCTACACACACTTACAGGTCTCCCCCACACACACTTACAGGTCTCTCCCACACATACTTACAGGACTCCCACACACACTTACAGGTATCCCTCACACACACTTACAGGTCACCCCCACACACACTTACAGGTCTTCAACACATACACTTACAGGTCTCCCCCACATACACACACTTACGTGTCTTTCCCACACACACTTACAGGTCTCCCACAAACACTTACAGGTCTCCCACACACACACTTACAGGTCTCCTACACACACAGGTCTCCCACACACACTTACAGGTCTCTTCCTCACACACTTACAGGTCTCCCACACACACAGGCCTCCCACACACACATACAGGTCCCCCACACACACTTACAGGCCTCTCCCAAACATACTTACAGGTCTCCAACACACACTTACAGGTCTCTCTCCACACACTTACAGGTCTCCCACACACACATACCGGTTTTCCTCACACACTTACAGGTCTCCCCCTCACACATTTACAGGTCTCCCACACACATACAGGTCTTTCCCCCACACACTTACAGGTCTCACACACACTTACAGGTCTCACACATAATTACAAGTCTCTTCCAAACACACTTACAGGTCTCCCCAAACACACTTACAGGTCTATCCCGAACACACTTACAGGTCCCTCCCACACACACTTACAGGTCTCTCCCCAACACTCTTACAGGTCTCTCCCACACAAACTTACAGGTCTCCCCCTCACACACTTACAGGTCTTCCCCACACACACTTACAGGTCTACCCCAAACACACTTACAGGTCTCACCCACACACTTACAGATCTCCCCCACACACTTACAGGTCTCCCCCAAGGACACTTACAGGTCTTTCCCACACACTTACAGGTCTTCCCCTCACACATTTACAGGTCACTCCCACACACACACAACGGTCTCCCCCACACACTTACAGGTCTCCCCCCACACACACACTTAAAGGTCTCCCCAACACACACTCACAGGTCTCCCCCTCACACACTTACAGGTCTCTCCCACACACACTTACAGGTCTCCCCCTCACACACTTACAAGTCTTCCCCACACACACTTACAGGTCTCTCACACACACACTTACAGGTCTCCCCCTCACACACTTACAGGTCCCCCACACACACGTACAGGTCTCTCCCACACACACACCTACATATCTCTTCCACACACACTTACAAGTCCCCTACACACACTTACAGGTTCCCCGCAAACACTGAAAGGTCTCTCCCACACACACTGACAGGTCTCCTCCAAACACACTTACAGGTCACCCCACACACTTACATATCTCCCAAACACTCTTACAGGTCTCTCCCACACACTTACAGGTCTTCCCCTCACACACTTACAGGTCTCTCCCACACACACACACACAGGTCTCCCCCACACACTTACAGGTCTCCCCCCACACACACACTTAATGGTCTCCCCAACACACTTACAGATCTCCCCCTCACACACTTACAGGTCTCCCCACACAGCCTTACAGGTCTCTCCCACACACACTTACAGGTCTCCCCCTCACACACTTACAGGTCCCCCACACACACTTAAAGGTCTCTCCCACACACACTGACAGGTCTCCTCCAAACACACTTACAGGTCACCCCACACACACTTACATATCTCCCAAACACAATTACAGGTCTCTCCCAAACACACTTACAGGTCTCCCACACACAATTACAGGTCTCTCCCCCACACACTTACAGGTCTCACACACACTTACAGGTCTCACACACACTTACAGGTCTCCTACACACACTTACAGGTCTCCCACACACACACAGGTCTCTCCCACACACACACTTACAGGTCTCACACACACACGTGCAGGTCTCCCTCACCCACTTACAGAACTCTCCCCCACACATTTACAGGTGTCACACACATTTACGTGTCTCCTCCAAACACACTTACAGGTCTCCCACAAACACACTTACAGGTCTCTCCCACACACACACACTTACAGGTCTCTCCCCCCACACACTTGCAAGTCTACCCCACACACACTTACAGGTCTCCCCCACACACACTTACAGCTTTCTCCCACACACACTGACAGGTCTCCCCCAAACACACTTACAGGTCTCCCCCACACACTTACAGGTGTCTCCCACACACACTTACAGACCTCCCTCACACACTTACAGGTCTCCACCCAAATACCCTTATAGGTCTCCTCAACACAATTACAGGTCTCCCCCACACACACTTACATGTCTCTCCCACACATACTTACAGGACTCCCACACACACTTACAGGTATCCCCCCACACACACTTACAGGTCACCCCCACACACACTTACAGGTCTTCAACACATACACTTACAGGTCTCCCCCCACATACACACACTTACGTGTCTTTCCCACACACACTTACAGGTCTCCCACAAACACTTACAGGTCTCCCACACACACACTTACAGGTCTCATACACACACAGGTCTCCCACACACACTTACAGGTTTCTCCCTCACACACTTGCAGGTCTCCCACACACACAGGCCTCCCACACACACATACAGGTCCCCCACACACACTTACAGGTCTCTCCCAAACATACTTACAGGTCTCCAACACACACTTACAGGTCTCTCCCCACACACTTACAGGTCTCCCACACACACATATACCGGTTTTCCTCACACACTTACAGGTCTCCCCCTCACACGTTTACAGGTCTCCCACACACTTACAGGTCTTTCCCCCACACACTTACAGGTCTCACACACACTTACAGGTCTCACACATAATTACAAGTCTCTTCCAAACACACTTACAGGTCTCCCCAAACACACTTACAGGTCTATCCCGAACACACTTACAGGTCCCTCCCACACACACTTACAGGTCTCTCCCCAAAACTCTTACAGGTCTCTCCCACACAAACTTACAGGTCTCCCCCTCACACACTTACAGGTCTCCCCCACACACACTTACAGGTCTACCCCAAACACACTTACAGGTCTCCCCCACACACTTACAGATCTCCCCCACACACTTACAGGTCTCCCCCAAACACACTTACAGGTCTCTCCCACACACACACCTACAGATCTCTTCCACACACACTTAGAGGTCCCCCTCCACACACTTACAGGTCCCCCTACACACTTAAAAGTCTCTCCCACACACACTTACAGGTCTCCCCCTCACACACTTACAGGTCTCCCCCACACACTTACAAGTCTCCCCCCACACACATACTTAAAGGTCTCTCCCATACATGCTTACAGGTCCCCCACACACACTTACAGGTCTCTCACACACACACCTACATATCTCTTCCACACACACTTAAAGGTCCCCAAAACACACTTACAGGTCCCCCTACACACTTACAGGTCTCTAACACACATTTACAGGTCTCCCACACACTTACAAGTCTCTCCCCCACAAACTTACAGGTCTCACACACACTTACAGGTCTCACACACAATTACAAGTCTCTTGCAAACACACTTACAGGTCTCCCCAAACACACTTCAGGTCTATCCCAAACACACTTACAGGTCTTTCACACACACACTTACAGGTCTCTCCCCAACACTCTTACAGGTCTCCCCCCACACAAACTTACAGGTCTCCCCCTGACACACTTACAGGTCTCCCCCACACACACTTACAGGTCTACCCCAAACACACTTACAGGTCTACCCCCACACACTTACAGATCTCTCCCACACATTTACACGTCTCTTTCACACACACTTACAGGTCTCCCCCACACACTTACAGGTCTCCCCCACACACTTACAGGTCTCCCCCCACACACATACTTAAAGGTCTCTCCCATACACACTTACAGGTCCCGCACACACACTTACAGGTCTCACACACACACACACCTTAATATCTCTTCCACACACACTTATAGGTCCCCAACACACACTTGCAGGTCCCCCGCAAACACTTACAGGTCTCTCCCACACACACTTAAAGGTCTCCCCCAAATACACTTACAGGTCTCTCCCACACACACTTAAAGGTCTCCCCCAAATACACTTACAGGTCACCCCACAC
Source organism: Procambarus clarkii (assembly GCF_040958095.1). Taxonomy (NCBI): domain Eukaryota; kingdom Metazoa; phylum Arthropoda; class Malacostraca; order Decapoda; family Cambaridae; genus Procambarus; species Procambarus clarkii. The sequence continues at coordinate 2,410,164 of NC_091168.1, forward strand.
ACAATTACATATCTCATACACACACTTACAGGTCTCTCCCACACATACTTATAAGACACCCACACACACTTACTGGTATCCCCCCACACACTTACAGGTCACCCCCTCACACACTTACAGGTCACCCCCACACACACTTGCAGGTCTTTCCCACACACACTTAGAGGTCTCCCCCACATACACACACTTACGTGGCTTTCCCACACACATTTACAGGTCTCCCCCAAACACTTACAGGTCTCCCACACACACACTTGCAGGTCTTTCCCACACACACTTACAGGTCTCCCACACACACTTACAGGTCTTTCCATACACACTTACAGGTCTCCCACAAACACTTACAGGTCTCTCCCACATACACTTACAGGTCTCTCACACACACTTACAGGTCTCTCCCCCACACACACTTATAGGTCTCCCACAAACACTTACAGGTCTCCCACACACACTTACAGGTCTACCCCAAATACACTTACAGGCCTCCCCCACACACTTACAAATCTCCACCACACACTTACAGGTCTCCCCCAAACACACTTACAGGTCTCTCCCACACACACCTACAGATCTTTTCCACACACACTTAGAGGTCCCCCTCCACACACTTACAGGTCCCCCTACACACTTAAAAGTCTCTCCCACACACACTTACAGGTCTCCCCCTCACACACTTACAGGTCTCCCCCACACACCTACAGGTCTCCCCCCACACACATACTTAAAGGTCTCTCCCATACACACTTACAGGTCCCCCGCAAACACTTACAGGTCTCTCCCACACACACTTAAAGGTCTCCCCCAAATACACTTACAGGTCACCCCACACACAATTACATATCTCATACACACACTTACAGGTCTCTCCCACACATACTTATAAGACTCCCACACACACTTACAGGTATCCCCCCTCACACTTACAGGTCACCCCCACACACACTTGCAGGTCTTTCCCACACACACTTAGAGGTCTCCCCCACATACACACACTTACGTGGCTTTCCCACACACATTTACAGGTCTCCCCCAAACACTTACAGGTCTCCCACACACACACTTGCAGGTCTCTCCCACACACACTTACAGGTCTCCCACACACACTTACAGGTCTTTCCATACACACTTACAGGTCTCCCACAAACACTTACAGGTCTCTCCCACATACACTTACAGGTCTCCCACACACACTTACAGGTCTCTCCCCCACACACACTTATTGGTCTCCCACAAACACTTACAGGTCTCCCACACACACTTACAGGTCTACCCCAAACACACTTACAGGTCTCCCCCACACACTTACAGATCTCCCCCACACACTTACAGGTCTCCCCCAAACACACTTACAGGTCTCTCCCACGCACACCTACAGATCTCTTCCACACACACTTAGAGGTCCCCCTCCACACACTTACAGGTCCCCCTACACACTTAAAAGTCTCTCCCACACACACTTACAGGTCTCCCCCTCACACACTTACAGGTCTCCCCCACACACTTACAGGTCTCCCCCCACACACATACTTAAAGTTCTCTCCCATATACACTTACAGGTCCCCCACACACACTTACAGGTCTCTCACACACACACCTACATATCTCTTCCACACATACTTAAAGGTCCCCAAAACACACTTACAAGTCCCCCTACACACTTACAGGTCTCCAACACACATTTACAGGTCTCCCACACACTTATAGGCCTCTCCCCCACAAACTTACAGGTCTCACACACATTTACAGGTCTCACACACAATTACAAGTCTCTTCCAAACACACTTACAGGTCTCCCCAAACACACTTACAGGTCTATCCCAAACACACTTACAGGTCTTTCACACACACACTTACAGGTCTCTCCCCAACACTCTTACAGGTCTCCCCCCACACAAACTCACAGGTCTTCCCCTCACACACTTACAGGTCTCCCCCACACACACTTGCAGGTCTACCCCAAACACACTTACAGGCCTACCCCACACACTTACAGATCTCTCCCACACACTTACACGTCTCTTTCACACACACTTACAGGTCTCCCCCACACACTTACAGGTCTCCCCCACACACTTACAGGTCTCCCCCCACACACATACTTAAAGGTCTCTCCCATACACACTTACAGGTCCCGCACACACACTTACAGGTCTCACACACACACACCTACATATCTCTTCCACACACACTTATAGGTCCCCAACACACACTTACAGGTCCCCCGCAAACACTTACAGGTCTTTCCCACACACACTTAAAGGTCTCCCCCAAATACACTTACAGGTCACCCCACACACAATTACATATCTCATACACACACTTACAGGTCTCTCCCACACATACTTATAAGACTCCCACACACACTTACAGGTATCCCCCCACACACTTACAGGTCACCCCCTCACACACTTACAGGTCACCACCACACACACTTGCAGGTCTTTCCCACACACACTTAGAGGTCTCACCCACATAAACACACTTACGTGGGTTTCCAACACATTTGCAGGTCTCCCCCAAACACTTACAGGTCTCCCACACACACACTTGCAGGTCTCTCCCACACACACTTACAGGTCTCCCACACACACTTACAGGTCTCTCCATACACACTTACAGGTCTCCCACAAACACTTACAGGTCTCTCCAACATACACTTACAGGTCTCCCACACACACTTACAGGTCTCTCCCCCACACACACTTATAGGTCTCCCACAAACACTTACAGGTCTCCCCCTCACACTAACAGGTCTCCAACACACATATACAGGTCTCCCCCTCACACACTTACAGGTCTCCCACACACACTTACAGGTCTCCCACACACTTACAAGTCTCTCCCCCACACACTTACAGGTCTCACACACACTTACAAGTCTCTTCCAAGCACACTTACAGGTCTTCCAAAATACACTTACAGGTCAATCCCAAACACACTTACAGGTCTCTCCCACACACACTTACAGGTCTTCCCCTCACATACCTACAGGTCTCACCCACAAATTTCTAAAGGTTTCTCCCACAAACACCTAGAGTTCTCTCCCACACACACTTTCAGTTCTCCCCCCACACACTTACAGGTCACCCGCACACACCTTTAGGTCTCCTTCACACACTTACAGATCTCCCACACACAGTTACAGGTCTTTCACACACACTTACAGGTCTCCCCACACCCTTACAGGTCTCCCACACACCCTTACAGGTCTCTCCCACACACACTTTCAGTTCTCCCACCACACACTTACACGTCTCCCCTCACACACACTTACAGGTCTTCCACATACACACTTACAGGTCTTCCAAACATACTTACATGTCTCCCCCATACACTTACAGGTCTCCCCCACTTACTTACAGGTCTCCCCCACACACACTTACTGGTGTCTCTCACACATACTTACAGGTCTCCCATACACACTTACCGGTCTCCCACACACACTTATAGATCTCTCCCACACACACTTACAGGTCTCCCCCACACACACTTACAGGTCTCCCCCACACACACACTTACAGGTCTCCCCTACACACACTTTTAGGTCTCCTCTCACACACTTGCAGGTCTCCCACACACACTTATAGGTCTCTCTCACACATACTTACAGGTCTCCCACACACACTTACAGGTCTCCCACACACACTTACAGGTCTCCCCCACCCACACTTATAGGTCTCTCCCCCCACACACTTACAGATCTCCCACACACACTTAAAGGTCTCCCACACACACTTACAGGTCTCCCTAAAGCACACACTTGCAGGTTTCCCACACATACACTTCCAGGTCTCTCCCACACACACTTACAGGTCTCCCACACACACACACTTACAGGTCTCCCACAAACACTTACAGGTCTCCCCCAAACACAGACTTGCAGGTCTCCCACACACACACTTACAGGTCTCCCCCCCACACACTTACAGGTCTCCTCCCACACACACTTAAAGGTCTCCTCCATACACATTAACAGGTCCCCCACACACACTTACAGGCCTCTCCCACACACACCTACAGATCTCTTCCACACACACTTACAGGTCACACACACACACTTACAGCTCCCCCTTCAAACACTTACAGGTCTCTCCCACACTCACTGACAGATCTCCCCCAAACACACGTACAGCTCTCCCCCAACACACTTACAGGTCTCCCACACACACACAGGTCTCTCCCACACACTTACAGACCTGCCCAACACACACACTTACAGTTCTCACACACACTTACAGGTCTCTCTCACACACACTTACAGGTCTCCCATACACACTTTCAGGTCTCACACACACTTACAGGTCTCTGCAAACACATTTACAGGTCTCTACCAAACACACTTACAGGTCTCTCCCCCACACACTTACAGGTCTCCCCCACACACACTTACAGGTCTCCCCCACACACACACTTACAGGTTTCTCCCACACACACTTACAGGTCTCCCCCAAACACACTTACAGTTCTCCCCACACACACTTACAGGTCTCTCCCACACACACTTACAGACCTCCCCCACACACTTACATGTCTCCCCCAAACACACTTACAGGTCTCATCCACACAATTGCAGATCTCCCCAACACACACTTACAGGTCTAAACCACACGCGCTTACAGGTCTCCCCCCCCACACACTTACAGGTCTCTCCCCCACACACTTACAGGTCTCCCCCATGCACTTACAGGTCTCCCCCCACACACTTACAGGTCTCTCCCACACACACTTTCAGGTCTCCCCCTCACACTAACAGGTCTCCGCCAAACACACTTACAGGTCTCTCTCATACACACTTGCAGGTCCACCTCACACACTTACAGGTCTCTCTAACCTACACTTACAGGTCTCTCTAACACACACTTACAGGTCCCCCCCACACACTTACAGGTCTTTCCCACACACACTTTCAGTTTCCCACCCCCACACTTACAGGTCTCCCACACACACTTACAGGTCTCCCACACACACTTACAGATCTCCAACACACGCTTAGTGGTTTCCCACACACACTTTCAGTTCTCCCACCACACACTTACAGGTCTCCCCTCACACACACTTACAGGTCTTCCTCACATCCTTACATGTCTCTCCCATACACTTACAGGTCTCCCCCACACACACTTACTGGTGTCTCTCACACATACTTACAGGTCTCCCACACACACTTACGGGTCTCCCACACACACTTATAGATTTCTCCCACACACACTTACAGGTCTCCCTCACACACACTTACAGGTCTCCTCCACACACACACTTACAGGTCTCCCACACACACACTTATAGGTCTCCTCTCACACACTTACAGGTCTCCCACACACACTTATAGGTCTCTCCCATACATACTTACAGGTCTCCCACACACACTTACAGGTCTCCCACACACTTATAGGTCTTCCCTCCACACACTTACAGGTCTCCCCACACACTTACAGGTCTCTCCCCCCACACACTAACAGGTCTTCAACACACACTTACAGGTCTTCCCTCCACACACTTACAGGTCTCCCCACACACTTACAGGTCTCCCCCACACACACTTACAGGTCTCTTCCACACACACTTACAGGTATACCACACACACTTACAGGTCACCCCAACACACACTTACAGGTCTCCCCCCCACACACGTACAGGTCTCTCCCACACACACTCTCAGGTCTCCCACACACACTTATAGGTCTCTCCCACACATACTTACAGGTCTCCCACACACACTTACAGGTCTCCCACACACACCTTCAAGTTTCCCCAACGCACACTTACAGGTCTCCCCCACCCACACTTATAGGTCTCTCCCCCCACACACTTAGAGGTCTCCAACACACACTTACAGGTTTTCCACACACACTTACAGGTCTTCCCTCCACACACTTACAGGTCTCCCCACACACTTACAGGTGTCCCCCACACACACTTACAGGTCTCTCCCACACACACTTACAGGTATACCACACACACTTACAGGTCCCCCTGACACACACTTACAGGTCTCTCCCACACACACTTACAGGTCTCCCACACACACTTACAGGTATCCCCCACACACACTTACAGGTCTCCCACACTCACTTATAGGTATCCCCCACACACACTCACATGTCTCCCACACACACTTACAGGGCTCCCACACACATGTACAGGTCTCCCACGCTTACTTACATGTCTCCCCGCCACACACTTACAGGTCTCCCCACACACACACTTACAGGTCTTTAACACACACAGGTCTTCAACACACACCTACAGGTCTCCCACACACACTTACAGGTCTCCCACATACACTTACCGGTCTACCACACTCACTTATAGATCTCTCCCACACACACTTACAGGTCTCCCCCACACACACTTACAGGTCTCCCCAACACACACACTTACAGGTCTCCCTCACACACACTTATAGGTCTCATCTCACACACTTACAGGTCTCCCACACACACTTATAGGTCTCCCACACACACACTAACAGGTCTCCCACACACACTTACAGGTCTCCCTAACACTCATTTACAGATCCCCCAAACACACTTACAGGTCTCCCCCAAACACACACTTACAGGTTTCCCACACACATTTACAGGTCTCCCACACACACTTACAGGTCTCTCCCACACACACTTACAGGTCTCCCACACACACTTACAGGTCTCTCCGACACACACTTATAGGTCTCTCCGACACACACTTACAGGTCTCCCACACACACATTTACAGGTCTCCCCCACACAATTACAGGTCTCCCACACACACTTACAGGTATCCACCAAACACTCACTTACAGGTCTCCCCCACACACTTACAGGTCTCCCCCACACACACTTACAGGTCCTCCCACATACACATACAGGTCTCCCTAACACTCACACTTACAGGTCTCTCCCACACACATTTCAGGTCTTCCCCACACACACTTTCAGGTCTCTCCCACACACACTTACAGGTCACTCCCACACACACACTTTCAGTTTCCCACCCCCACACTTACAGGTCTCCCACACACACTTACAGGTCTCCCACACACACTTACAGATCTCCAACACACGCTTAGTGGTCTCCCACACACACTTTCAGTTCTCCCACCACACACTTACAGGTCTCCCCTCACACACACTTACAGGTCTTCCTCACATCCTTACATGTCTCCCCCATACACTTACAAGTCTCCCCCAAACACACTTACTGGTGTCTCTCACACATACTTACAGGTCTCCCACACACACTTACGGGTCTCCCACACACACTTATAGATCTCTCCCACACACACTTACAGGTCTCCCTCACACACACTTACAGGTCTCCTCCATACACACACTTACAGGTCTCCCCCACACACACTTATATGTCTCCTCTCATACACTTACAGGTCTCCCACACACACTTATAGGTCTCTCCCATACATACTTACAGGTCTCCCACACACACTTACAGGTCTCCCACACACTTATAGGTCTTCCCTCCACACACTTACAGGTCTCCCCACACACTTACAGGTCTCTCCCCCACACACTTACAGGTCTTCAACACACACTTACAGGTCTCCCACACACACTTACAGGTCTTCCCTCCACACACTTACAGGTCTCCCCACACACTTACAGGTCTCCCCCACACACACTTACAGGTCTTCCCTCCACACACTTACAGGTCTCCCCACACACTTACAGGTCTCTCCCACACACACTTACAGGTATACCACACACACTTACAGGTCACCCCGACACACACTTACAGGTCTCCCGCCCACACACGTACAGGTCTCCCCCACACACACTCTCAGGTCTCCCACACACACTTACAGGTATCCCCCACACACACTTACAGGTCTCCCCCCCACACACTCACAGGTCTCCCACACCCACTTACAAGGCTCCCACGCACACTTACATGTCTCCCCCCCCACACGCTTACAGGTCTCCCCACACACACACTTACAGGTCTTTAACACACACTTACAGGTCGTCAACACACACTTACAGGTCTCCCACACACACTTACAGGTCTTCCCTCCACACACTTACAGGTCTCCCCACACACTTACAGGTCTCCCCCACACACACTTACAGGTCTCCCCAACACACACTTACAGGTCTCCCACACACACTTACAGGTATCCCCCACACACACTTACAGGTCTCCCCCACATACACTCACAGGTCTCCCACACACACTTACAGGTCTCTCCGACACACACTTACAGGTCTCCCACACACACACTTACAGGTCTCCCCCACACACTTACAGGTCTCCCACACACACTTACAGGTCCCACCAAACACTCACTTGCAAGTCTCCCCCACACACTTACAAGTCTCCCCTACTCACTTACAGGTCTCCCCCACACACACACACTTACAGGTCCCCCCACATACACATACAGGTCTCCCTAACACACACACTTACAGGTCTCTCCCACACACACTTTCAGGTCTTCCCCACACACACTTTCAGGTCTCTCTCACACACACTTACAGGCCACTCTCACACACACTTTCAGTTTCCCCCCCCCACACTTACAGGTCTTCCACACACACTTACAGGTCTCCCCCACACATTTACAGGTCTCTCATACACACTTACAGATCTCTCCCACACACAATTTAGATCTCCCCAACACACACCTACAGGTCTCCCCCACACAAACTTTCAGGTCTCTCCCACATACACTTACAGGTATCCCCAACACACACTTTCAGGTCTCCCCCACACACACTTACAGGTCTCCCCCACACACATCTACAGGTCTCACCAACAAATTTCTACAGGTTTCTCCAACAAACACCTACAGTTCTCTCCCACACACACTTTCAGTTCTCCCCCCACACACTTACAGGTCTCCCGCACACACTTATAGGTCTCCCACACACTTACAGGTCTCCCACACACCCTTATAGGTCTCTCCCACACACACGTTCAGTTCGCCCACCACACACTTACAGGTCTCCCCTCACACACACTTACAGGTCTTCCTCATATCCTTACATGTCTCCCCCACACACAGTTACTGGTGTCTCTCACACATACTTACAGGTCTCCCACACACACTTACAGGTCTCCTACACATACTTATAGGTCTTCCCTCCACACACTTACAGGTCTCCCGACACACTTACAGGTCTCTCCCCCCACACACTTACAGGTCTTCCCTCCACACACTTACAGGTCTCCCCACACACTTACAGGTCTTACCCACACACACTTACAGGTCTCTCTCACACACACTTACAGGTATACCACACACACTTACAGGTCACCCCGACACACACTTACAGGTCTCCCCCACACACACTTACAGGTCTCCCCCACACACACTCTCAGGTCTCCCACACACACTTACAGGTATCCCCCACACACACTTATAGGTCTCCCCCACAAACACTCACAGGTCTCCCACACACACTTACAGGGCTCCCACGCACACTTACATGTCTCCCCCCCCACACACTTACAGGTCACCCCACACACACACTTACAGGTCTTTAACACACACTTACAGGTCGTCAACACACACTTACAGGTCTCCTACACACACTTACAGGTCTTCCCTCCACACACTTACAGGTCTCCCCACACACTTACAGGTCTCCCCCAAACACACTTTCAGGTCTCCCCCACACACACTTACAGGTCTCCCACACACACTTTCAGGTATCCCCCACACACACTTACAGGGCTCCCACACACACTTACAGGGCTCCTACACACATTTACAGGTCTCCCACGCACACTGACATGTCTCCCCGCCACACACTTACAGGTCTCCCCACACACACACTTACAGGTCTTTAACACACACAGGTCTTCAACACACACCTACAGGTCTCCCACACACACTTACAGGTCTCCCACACACACTTACCGGTCTCCCACACTCACTTATAGATCTTTCCCACACACACTTACAGGTCTCCCCCACACACACTTACAGTTCTCCCCAAAACACACACTTACAGGTCTCCCTCACACACACTTATAGGTCTCATCTCACACACTTACAGGTCTCCCACACACACTTATAGGTCTCCCACACACACACTAACAGGTCTCCCACACACACTTACATGTCTCCCTAACACTCATTTACAGATCCCCCAAACACACTTACAGGTCTCCCCCAAACACACACTTACAGGTTTCCCACACACATTTACAGGTCTCCCACACAAACTTACAGGTCTCTCCGACACACACTTATAGGTCTCTCCGACACACACTTTCAGGTCTCCCACACACACATTTACAGGTCTCCCCCACACACTTACAGGTCTCCCACAGACACTTACAGGTCTCCACCAAACACTCACTTACAGGTCTCCCCCACACACTTACAGGTCTCCCCCACACACACTTACAGGTCCCCCCACATACACATACAGGTCTCCCTAACACTCACACTTACAGGTCTCTCCCACACACATTTCAGGTCTTCCCCACACACACTTTCAGGTCTCTCCCACACACACTTACAGGTCACTCCCACACACACTTTCAGTTTCCCACCCCCACACTTACAGGTCTCCCACACACACTTACAGGTCTCCCACACACACTTACAGATCTCCTACACACGCTTAGTGGTCTCCCACACACACTTACAGGTCTTCCACACACACTTACAGGTCTCCCCCCACACTTTTACAGGTCTCTCCCACACACTTATAGATCTCTCCCACACATTTACAGATCTCCCCAACACACACCTACAGGTTTCCCCCACACACACTTTCAGGTCTCTCCCACATACACTTACAGGTATCCCCAACACACACTTTCAGGTCTCTCCCACATACACTTACAGGTATCCCCAACACACACTTTCAGGTCTCTCCCCCAAACACTTACAGGTCTCCCACACACACACTTGCAGGTCTCTCCCACACACACTTACAGGTCTCCCACACACACTTACAGGTCTCTCCATACACACTTACAGGTCTCCCACAAACACTTACAGGTCTCTCCAACATACACTTACAGGTCTCCCACACACACTTACAGGTCTCTCCCCCACACACACTTATAGGTCTCCCACAAACACTTACAGGTCTCCCCCTCACACTAACAGGTCTCCAACACACATATACAGGTCTCCCCCTCACACACTTACAGGTCTCCCACACACACTTACAGGTCTCCCACACACTTACAAGTCTCTCCCCCACACACTTACAGGTCTCACACACACTTACAAGTCTCTTCCAAGCACACTTACAGGTCTTCCAAAATACACTTACAGGTCAATCCCAAACACACTTACAGGTCTCTCCCACACACACTTACAGGTCTTCCCCTCACATACCTACAGGTCTCACCCACAAATTTCTAAAGGTTTCTCCCACAAACACCTAGAGTTCTCTCCCACACACACTTTCAGTTCTCCCCCCACACACTTACAGGTCACCCGCACACACCTTTAGGTCTCCTTCACACACTTACAGATCTCCCACACACAGTTACAGGTCTTTCACACACACTTACAGGTCTCCCCACACCCTTACAGGTCTCCCACACACCCTTACAGGTCTCTCCCACACACACTTTCAGTTCTCCCACCACACACTTACACGTCTCCCCTCACACACACTTACAGGTCTTCCACATACACACTTACAGGTCTTCCAAACATACTTACATGTCTCCCCCATACACTTACAGGTCTCCCCCACTTACTTACAGGTCTCCCCCACACACACTTACTGGTGTCTCTCACACATACTTACAGGTCTCCCATACACACTTACCGGTCTCCCACACACACTTATAGATCTCTCCCACACACACTTACAGGTCTCCCCCACACACACTTACAGGTCTCCCCCACACACACACTTACAGGTCTCCCCTACACACACTTTTAGGTCTCCTCTCACACACTTGCAGGTCTCCCACACACACTTATAGGTCTCTCTCACACATACTTACAGGTCTCCCACACACACTTACAGGTCTCCCACACACACTTACAGGTCTCCCCCACCCACACTTATAGGTCTCTCCCCCCACACACTTACAGATCTCCCACACACACTTAAAGGTCTCCCACACACACTTACAGGTCTCCCTAAAGCACACACTTGCAGGTTTCCCACACATACACTTCCAGGTCTCTCCCACACACACTTACAGGTCTCCCACACACACACACTTACAGGTCTCCCACAAACACTTACAGGTCTCCCCCAAACACAGACTTGCAGGTCTCCCACACACACACTTACAGGTCTCCCCCCCCACACACTTACAGGTCTCCTCCCACACACACTTAAAGGTCTCCTCCATACACATTAACAGGTCCCCCACACACACTTACAGGCCTCTCCCACACACACCTACAGATCTCTTCCACACACACTTACAGGTCACACACACACACTTACAGCTCCCCCTTCAAACACTTACAGGTCTCTCCCACACTCACTGACAGATCTCCCCCAAACACACGTACAGCTCTCCCCCAACACACTTACAGGTCTCCCACACACACACAGGTCTCTCCCACACACTTACAGACCTGCCCAACACACACACTTACAGTTCTCACACACACTTACAGGTCTCTCTCACACACACTTACAGGTCTCCCATACACACTTTCAGGTCTCACACACACTTACAGGTCTCTGCAAACACATTTACAGGTCTCTACCAAACACACTTACAGGTCTCTCCCCCACACACTTACAGGTCTCCCCCACACACACTTACAGGTCTCCCCCACACACACACTTACAGGTTTCTCCCACACACACTTACAGGTCTCCCCCAAACACACTTACAGTTCTCCCCACACACACTTACAGGTCTCTCCCACACACACTTACAGACCTCCCCCACACACTTACATGTCTCCCCCAAACACACTTACAGGTCTCATCCACACAATTGCAGATCTCCCCAACACACACTTACAGGTCTAAACCACACGCGCTTACAGGTCTCCCCCCCCACACACTTACAGGTCTCTCCCCCACACACTTACAGGTCTCCCCCATGCACTTACAGGTCTCCCCCCACACACTTACAGGTCTCTCCCACACACACTTTCAGGTCTCCCCCTCACACTAACAGGTCTCCGCCAAACACACTTACAGGTCTCTCTCATACACACTTGCAGGTCCACCTCACACACTTACAGGTCTCTCTAACCTACACTTACAGGTCTCTCTAACACACACTTACAGGTCCCCCCCACACACTTACAGGTCTTTCCCACACACACTTTCAGTTTCCCACCCCCACACTTACAGGTCTCCCACACACACTTACAGGTCTCCCACACACACTTACAGATCTCCAACACACGCTTAGTGGTCTCCCACACACACTTTCAGTTCTCCCACCACACACTTACAGGTCTCCCCTCACACACACTTACAGGTCTTCCTCACATCCTTACATGTCTCTCCCATACACTTACAGGTCTCCCCCACACACACTTACTGGTGTCTCTCACACATACTTACAGGTCTCCCACACACACTTACGGGTCTCCCACACACACTTATAGATTTCTCCCACACACACTTACAGGTCTCCCTCACACACACTTACAGGTCTCCTCCACACACACACTTACAGGTCTCCCACACACACACTTATAGGTCTCCTCTCACACACTTACAGGTCTCCCACACACACTTATAGGTCTCTCCCATACATACTTACAGGTCTCCCACACACACTTACAGGTCTCCCACACACTTATAGGTCTTCCCTCCACACACTTACAGGTCTCCCCACACACTTACAGGTCTCTCCCCCCACACACTAACAGGTCTTCAACACACACTTACAGGTCTTCCCTCCACACACTTACAGGTCTCCCCACACACTTACAGGTCTCCCCCACACACACTTACAGGTCTCTTCCACACACACTTACAGGTATACCACACACACTTACAGGTCACCCCAACACACACTTACAGGTCTCCCCCCCACACACGTACAGGTCTCTCCCACACACACTCTCAGGTCTCCCACACACACTTATAGGTCTCTCCCACACATACTTACAGGTCTCCCACACACACTTACAGGTCTCCCACACACACCTTCAAGTTTCCCCAACGCACACTTACAGGTCTCCCCCACCCACACTTATAGGTCTCTCCCCCCACACACTTAGAGGTCTCCAACACACACTTACAGGTTTTCCACACACACTTACAGGTCTTCCCTCCACACACTTACAGGTCTCCCCACACACTTACAGGTGTCCCCCACACACACTTACAGGTCTCTCCCACACACACTTACAGGTATACCACACACACTTACAGGTCCCCCTGACACACACTTACAGGTCTCTCCCACACACACTTACAGGTCTCCCACACACACTTACAGGTATCCCCCACACACACTTACAGGTCTCCCACACTCACTTATAGGTATCCCCCACACACACTCACATGTCTCCCACACACACTTACAGGGCTCCCACACACATGTACAGGTCTCCCACGCTTACTTACATGTCTCCCCGCCACACACTTACAGGTCTCCCCACACACACACTTACAGGTCTTTAACACACACAGGTCTTCAACACACACCTACAGGTCTCCCACACACACTTACAGGTCTCCCACATACACTTACCGGTCTACCACACTCACTTATAGATCTCTCCCACACACACTTACAGGTCTCCCCCACACACACTTACAGGTCTCCCCAACACACACACTTACAGGTCTCCCTCACACACACTTATAGGTCTCATCTCACACACTTACAGGTCTCCCACACACACTTATAGGTCTCCCACACACACACTAACAGGTCTCCCACACACACTTACAGGTCTCCCTAACACTCATTTACAGATCCCCCAAACACACTTACAGGTCTCCCCCAAACACACACTTACAGGTTTCCCACACACATTTACAGGTCTCCCACACACACTTACAGGTCTCTCCCACACACACTTACAGGTCTCCCACACACACTTACAGGTCTCTCCGACACACACTTATAGGTCTCTCCGACACACACTTACAGGTCTCCCACACACACATTTACAGGTCTCCCCCACACAATTACAGGTCTCCCACACACACTTACAGGTATCCACCAAACACTCACTTACAGGTCTCCCCCACACACTTACAGGTCTCCCCCACACACACTTACAGGTCCTCCCACATACACATACAGGTCTCCCTAACACTCACACTTACAGGTCTCTCCCACACACATTTCAGGTCTTCCCCACACACACTTTCAGGTCTCTCCCACACACACTTACAGGTCACTCCCACACACACACTTTCAGTTTCCCACCCCCACACTTACAGGTCTCCCACACACACTTACAGGTCTCCCACACACACTTACAGATCTCCAACACACGCTTAGTGGTCTCCCACACACACTTTCAGTTCTCCCACCACACACTTACAGGTCTCCCCTCACACACACTTACAGGTCTTCCTCACATCCTTACATGTCTCCCCCATACACTTACAAGTCTCCCCCAAACACACTTACTGGTGTCTCTCACACATACTTACAGGTCTCCCACACACACTTACGGGTCTCCCACACACACTTATAGATCTCTCCCACACACACTTACAGGTCTCCCTCACACACACTTACAGGTCTCCTCCATACACACACTTACAGGTCTCCCCCACACACACTTATATGTCTCCTCTCATACACTTACAGGTCTCCCACACACACTTATAGGTCTCTCCCATACATACTTACAGGTCTCCCACACACACTTACAGGTCTCCCACACACTTATAGGTCTTCCCTCCACACACTTACAGGTCTCCCCACACACTTACAGGTCTCTCCCCCACACACTTACAGGTCTTCAACACACACTTACAGGTCTCCCACACACACTTACAGGTCTTCCCTCCACACACTTACAGGTCTCCCCACACACTTACAGGTCTCCCCCACACACACTTACAGGTCTTCCCTCCACACACTTACAGGTCTCCCCACACACTTACAGGTCTCTCCCACACACACTTACAGGTATACCACACACACTTACAGGTCACCCCGACACACACTTACAGGTCTCCCGCCCACACACGTACAGGTCTCCCCCACACACACTCTCAGGTCTCCCACACACACTTACAGGTATCCCCCACACACACTTACAGGTCTCCCCCCCACACACTCACAGGTCTCCCACACCCACTTACAAGGCTCCCACGCACACTTACATGTCTCCCCCCCCACACGCTTACAGGTCTCCCCACACACACACTTACAGGTCTTTAACACACACTTACAGGTCGTCAACACACACTTACAGGTCTCCCACACACACTTACAGGTCTTCCCTCCACACACTTACAGGTCTCCCCACACACTTACAGGTCTCCCCCACACACACTTACAGGTCTCCCCAACACACACTTACAGGTCTCCCACACACACTTACAGGTATCCCCCACACACACTTACAGGTCTCCCCCACATACACTCACAGGTCTCCCACACACACTTACAGGTCTCTCCGACACACACTTACAGGTCTCCCACACACACACTTACAGGTCTCCCCCACACACTTACAGGTCTCCCACACACACTTACAGGTCCCACCAAACACTCACTTGCAAGTCTCCCCCACACACTTACAAGTCTCCCCTACTCACTTACAGGTCTCCCCCACACACACACACTTACAGGTCCCCCCACATACACATACAGGTCTCCCTAACACACACACTTACAGGTCTCTCCCACACACACTTTCAGGTCTTCCCCACACACACTTTCAGGTCTCTCTCACACACACTTACAGGCCACTCTCACACACACTTTCAGTTTCCCCCCCCCCACACTTACAGGTCTTCCACACACACTTACAGGTCTCCCCCACACATTTACAGGTCTCTCATACACACTTACAGATCTCTCCCACACACAATTTAGATCTCCCCAACACACACCTACAGGTCTCCCCCACACAAACTTTCAGGTCTCTCCCACATACACTTACAGGTATCCCCAACACACACTTTCAGGTCTCCCCCACACACACTTACAGGTCTCCCCCACACACATCTACAGGTCTCACCAACAAATTTCTACAGGTTTCTCCAACAAACACCTACAGTTCTCTCCCACACACACTTTCAGTTCTCCCCCCACACACTTACAGGTCTCCCGCACACACTTATAGGTCTCCCACACACTTACAGGTCTCCCACACACCCTTATAGGTCTCTCCCACACACACGTTCAGTTCGCCCACCACACACTTACAGGTCTCCCCTCACACACACTTACAGGTCTTCCTCATATCCTTACATGTCTCCCCCACACACAGTTACTGGTGTCTCTCACACATACTTACAGGTCTCCCACACACACTTACAGGTCTCCTACACATACTTATAGGTCTTCCCTCCACACACTTACAGGTCTCCCGACACACTTACAGGTCTCTCCCCCCACACACTTACAGGTCTTCCCTCCACACACTTACAGGTCTCCCCACACACTTACAGGTCTTACCCACACACACTTACAGGTCTCTCTCACACACACTTACAGGTATACCACACACACTTACAGGTCACCCCGACACACACTTACAGGTCTCCCCCACACACACTTACAGGTCTCCCCCACACACACTCTCAGGTCTCCCACACACACTTACAGGTATCCCCCACACACACTTATAGGTCTCCCCCACAAACACTCACAGGTCTCCCACACACACTTACAGGGCTCCCACGCACACTTACATGTCTCCCCCCCCACACACTTACAGGTCACCCCACACACACACTTACAGGTCTTTAACACACACTTACAGGTCGTCAACACACACTTACAGGTCTCCTACACACACTTACAGGTCTTCCCTCCACACACTTACAGGTCTCCCCACACACTTACAGGTCTCCCCCAAACACACTTTCAGGTCTCCCCCACACACACTTACAGGTCTCCCACACACACTTTCAGGTATCCCCCACACACACTTACAGGGCTCCCACACACACTTACAGGGCTCCTACACACATTTACAGGTCTCCCACGCACACTGACATGTCTCCCCGCCACACACTTACAGGTCTCCCCACACACACACTTACAGGTCTTTAACACACACAGGTCTTCAACACACACCTACAGGTCTCCCACACACACTTACAGGTCTCCCACACACACTTACCGGTCTCCCACACTCACTTATAGATCTTTCCCACACACACTTACAGGTCTCCCCCACACACACTTACAGTTCTCCCCAAAACACACACTTACAGGTCTCCCTCACACACACTTATAGGTCTCATCTCACACACTTACAGGTCTCCCACACACACTTATAGGTCTCCCACACACACACTAACAGGTCTCCCACACACACTTACATGTCTCCCTAACACTCATTTACAGATCCCCCAAACACACTTACAGGTCTCCCCCAAACACACACTTACAGGTTTCCCACACACATTTACAGGTCTCCCACACAAACTTACAGGTCTCTCCGACACACACTTATAGGTCTCTCCGACACACACTTTCAGGTCTCCCACACACACATTTACAGGTCTCCCCCACACACTTACAGGTCTCCCACAGACACTTACAGGTCTCCACCAAACACTCACTTACAGGTCTCCCCCACACACTTACAGGTCTCCCCCACACACACTTACAGGTCCCCCCACATACACATACAGGTCTCCCTAACACTCACACTTACAGGTCTCTCCCACACACATTTCAGGTCTTCCCCACACACACTTTCAGGTCTCTCCCACACACACTTACAGGTCACTCCCACACACACTTTCAGTTTCCCACCCCCACACTTACAGGTCTCCCACACACACTTACAGGTCTCCCACACACACTTACAGATCTCCTACACACGCTTAGTGGTCTCCCACACACACTTACAGGTCTTCCACACACACTTACAGGTCTCCCCCCACACTTTTACAGGTCTCTCCCACACACTTATAGATCTCTCCCACACATTTACAGATCTCCCCAACACACACCTACAGGTTTCCCCCACACACACTTTCAGGTCTCTCCCACATACACTTACAGGTATCCCCAACACACACTTTCAGGTCTCTCCCACATACACTTACAGGTATCCCCAACACACACTTTCAGGTCTCCCCCACACATACTTACAGGTCTCCCCCACACACACCTACAGGTCTTACCCACAAATTTCTACAGGTTTCTCCCACAAACACCTACAGTTCTCTCCCACACACACTTTCAGTTCTCCCCCACACACTTACAGGTCTCCTGCACACACTTATAGGTCTCCCACACACACTTACAGATCTCCCACAAACAGTTACAGGTCCTTCACACACACTTACAGGTCTCCCCACACCCTTACAGGTCTCCCACACACCCTTACAAGTCTCTCCCACACACACTTTCAGTTCTCCCACCACACACTTACAGGTCTCCCCTCACACACACACACACAGGTCTTCCACATACACACTTACAGGTCTTCCACATATACTTACATGTCTCCCCCATACACTTACAGGTCTCCCACACACACTTACTGGTCTCCCACACACTCTTATAGATCTCTCCCACACACACTTACAGGTCTCCCCCACACACACTTACAGGTCTCCCCCACACGCACACTTACAGGTCTCCCCCACACACACTTAGAGGTCTCCTCTCACACACTTACAGGTCTCCCACACACACTTATAGGTCTCCCACACACACTAACAGGTCTCCCACACACACTTACACGTCTCCCTTACACACACACTTACAGGTTCCCCAAACACACTTACAAGTCTCCCCCAAACACACACTTACAGGTTTCAAACACACACTTACAGGTCTCCCACACACACTTACAGGTCTCTCCGACACACACTTACAGGTCTCCCACACACACACACTTACAGGTCTCACCCACACACTTACAGGTCTCCCACACACACTTACAGGTATCCCCCACACACACTTACAGGTATCCCCCACAAACACTCACAGGTCTCCCACACACACTTACAGGGCTCCCACGCACACTTACATGTCTCCCCCCCACACACTTACAGGTCTCCCCCACACACTTACAGGTCTCCCCCACACACACACACACACTTACAGGTCCCCCCACATACACATACAGGTCTCCCTAACACACACACTTATAGGTCTCTCCCACACACACTTTCAGGTCTTCCCCACACACACTTTCAGGTCTCTCTCACACTCACTTACAGGTCACTCCCACACACACTTTCAGTTTCCCCCCCCCACACTTACAGGTCTTCCACACACACTTACAGGTCTCCCCCACACATTTACAAGTCTCTCACACACACTTTCAGATCTCTCCCAAGCACAATTTAGATCTCCCCAACACACACCTACAGGTCTCCCCCGCACACACTTTCAGGTCTCTCCCACATACACTTACTGGTATCCCCAACACACACTTTCAGGTCTCCCCCACAGACACATACAGGTCTCCCCCACACACATCTACAGGTCTCACCAACAAATTTCTACAGGTTTCTCCCACAAACACCTACAGTTCTCTCCCACACACACTTTCAGTTCTCCCCCCCACACACTTACAGGTCTCCCGCACACACTTATAGGTCTCCCACACACTTACAGGTCTCCCACACACCCTTATAGGTCTCTCCCACACACACTTTTAGTTCTCCCACCACACACTTACAGGTCTCCCCTCACACACACTTACAGGTCTTCCTCACATCCTTACATGTCTCCCCCATACACTTACAGGTCTCCCCCACACACACTTACTGGTGTCTCTCACACATACTTACAGGTCTCCCACACACACCTACGGGTCTCCCACACACACTTATAGATCTCTCCCACACACACTTACAGGTCTCCCTCACACACACTTACAGGTCTCCTCCACACACACACTTACAGGTCTCCCCCACACACACTTATAGGTCTCCTCTCACACACTTACAGGTCTCCCACACACACTTACAGGTCTTCCCTCCACACACTTACAGGTCTCCCCACACACTTACAGGTCTCCCCCACACACACTTACAGGTCTCTCCCACACATACTTACAGGTCTCCCACACACACTTACAGGTCTCCCACACACACTTATAGGTCTTCCCTCCACACACTTACAGGTCTCCCCACACACTTACAGGTCTCTCCCCCCACACACTTACAGGTCTTCAACACACACTTACGGGTCTCCCACACACACTTACAGGTCTTCCCTCCACACACTTACAGGTCTCCCCACACACTTACAGGTCTCCCCAACACACACTTACAGGTCTCTCCCACACACACTTACAGGTATACCACACACACTTACAGGTAACCACGACACACACTTACAGGTCTCCCCCACACACACTTACAGGTCTCCCCCACACACACTCTCAGGTCTCCCACACACACTTACAGGTATCCCCCACACACACTTACAGGTCTCCCCCACACACACTCACAGGTCTCCCACACACACTTACAGGGCTCCCACGCACACTTACATGTCTCCCCCCCACACACTTACAGGTCTCCCCACACACACACTTACAGGTCTTTAACACACACTTACAGGTCGTCAACACACACTTACAGGTCTCCCACACACACTTACAGGTCTTCCCTCCACACACTTACAGGTCTCCCCACACACTTACAGGTCTCCCCCACACACACTTACAGGTCTCCCCCACACACACTTACAGGTCTCCCACACACACTTACAGGTATCCCCCACACACACTTACAGGTTTCCCCCACATACACTCACAGGTCTCCCACACACACTTACAGGTCTCTCCGACACACACTTACAGGTCTCCCACACACACACACTTACAGGTCTCCCCCACACACTTACAGGTCTCCCACACACACTTACAGGTCTCCACCAAACACTCACTTACAAGTCTACCCCACACACTTACAGGTCTCCCCCACACACTTACAGGTCTCCCCCACACACACACACTTACAGGTCCCCCCACATACACATACAGGTCTCCCTAACACACACACTTACAGGTCTCTCCCACACACACTTTCAGGTCTTCCCCACACACACTTTCAGGTCTCTCTCACACACACACTTACAGGTCACTCCCACACACACTTACAGGTATCCCCCACACACACTTACAGGTTTCCCCCACATACACTCACAGGTCTCCCACACACACTTACAGGTCTCTCCGACACACACTTACAGGTCTCCCACACACACACACTTACAGGTCTCCCCCACACACTTACAGGTCTCCCACACACACTTACAGGTCTCCACCAAACACTCACTTACAAGTCTACCCCACACACTTACAGGTCTCCCCCACACACTTACAGGTCTCCCCCACACACACACACTTACAGGTCCCCCCACATACACATACAGGTCTCCCTAACACACACACTTACAGGTCTCTCCCACACACACTTTCAGGTCTTCCCCACACACACTTTCAGGTCTCTCTCACACACACACTTACAGGTCACTCCCACACACACTTTCAGTTTCCCCCCCCCCACACTTACAGGTCTTCCACACACACTTACAGGTCTCCCCCACACATTTACAGGTCTCTCACACACACTTACAGATCTCTCCCACACACAATTTAGATCTCCCCAACACACACCTACAGGTCTCCCCCACACACACTTTCAGGTCTCTCCCACTTACACTTACAGGTATCCCAACACACACTTTCAGGTCTCCCCCACACACACATACAGGTCTCCCCCACACACACATACAGGTCTCCCCCACACACATCTACAGGTTTCACCGACAAATTTCTACAGGTTTCTCCCACAAACACCTACAGTTCTCTCCCACACACACTTTCAGTTCTCCCCCCCCACACACTTACAGGTCTCCCGCACACACTTATAGGTCTCCCACACACTTACAGGTCTCCCACACACCCTTATAGGTCTCTCCCACACACACTTTCAGTTCTCCCACCACACACTTACAGGTCTCCCCTCACACACACTTACAGGTCTTCCTCACATCCTTACATGTCTCCCCCATACACTTACAGGTCTCCCCCACACACACTTACTGGTGTCTCTCACACATACTTACAGGTCTCCCACACACACTTACGGGTCTCCCACACACACTTATAGATCTCTCCCACACACGTACAGGTCTCCCTCACACACACTTACAGGTCTCCTCCACACACACACTTACAGGTCTCCCCCCTACACACTTATAGGTCTCCTCTCACACACTTACAGGTCTCCCTCCACACACTTACAAGTCTCCCCACACACTTACAGGTCTTCAACACACACTTACAGGTCTCCCACACACACGTACAGGTCTTCCCTCCACACACTTACAGGTCTCTCCACACACTTACAGGTCTCCCCCACACACACTTACAGGTCTCTCCCACACACACTTACAGCTATACCACACACACTTACAGGTCACCCCGACACACACTTACAGGTCACCCCCACACACACTTACAGGTCTCCCCCACACACACTCTCAGGTCTCCCACACACACTTACAGGTATCCCCCACACACACTTATAGGTCTCCCCCACACACACTCACAGGTCTCCCGCACACACTTACAGGGCTCCCACGCACACTTACATGTCTCCCTCCCACACACTTACAGGTCTCCCTACACACACACTTACAGGTCTTTAACACACACTTACAGGTCGTCAACACACACTTACAGGTCTTTAACACACACTTACAGGTCGTCAACACACACTTACAGGTCTCCCACACACACTTACAGGTCTTCCCTCCACACACTTACAGGTCTCCCCACACACTTACAGGTCTCCCCCACACACACTTACAGGTCTCCCCCACACACACTTACAGGTCTCCCACACACACTTACAGGGCTCCCACACACATTTACAGGTCTCCCGCACACACTTACAGGTTTCCCTCACACACTTACAGGTCTCCCCACACACACACTTACAGGTCTCCCCCCTACACATTTATAGGTCTCCTCTCACACACTTACAGGTCTCCCACACACACTTATAGGTCTCTCCCACACATACTTAGAGGTCTCCCACACACACTTACAGGTCTCCCACACACACATATAGGTCTTCCCTCCACACACTTACAAGTCTCCCCACACACTTACAGGTCTTCAACACACACTTACAGGTCTCCCACACACACGTACAGGTCTTCCCTCCACACACTTACAGGTCTCTCCACACACTTACAGGTCTCCCCCACACACACTTACAGGTCTCTCCCACACACACTTACAGGTATACCACACACACTTACAGGTCACCCCGACACACACTTACAGGTCACCCCCACACACACTTACAGGTCTCCCCCACACACACTCTCAGGTCTCCCACACACACTTACAGGTATCCCCCACACACACTTATAGGTCTCCCCCACACACACTCACAGGTCTCCCGCACACACTTACAGGGCTCCCACGCACACTTACATGTCTCCCTCCCACACACTTACAGGTCTCCCTACACACACACTTACAGGTCTTTAACACACACTTACAGGTCGTCAACACACACTTACAGGTCTTTAACACACACTTACAGGTCGTCAACACACACTTACAGGTCTCCCACACACACTTACAGGTCTTCCCTCCACACACTTACAGGTCTCCCCACACACTTACAGGTCTCCCCCACACACACTTACAGGTCTCCCCCACACACACTTACAGGTCTCCCACACACACTTACAGGGCTCCCACACACATTTACAGGTCTCCCGCACACACTTACAGGTTTCCCTCACACACTTACAGGTTTCCCCACACACACACTTACAGTTCTTCAACACACACTTACAGGTCTTCAACACACACTTACAGGTCTCTCCCACACACACTTTCAGTTCTCTCCCCACACACTTACAGGTCTCCCACACATGCTTACAGGTCTCCCTCACACACTTACAGGTCTCCTACACACACTGACAGGTCTCCCACACACACTTACAGGTCTTCCCTCTATACACTTACAGATCTCCCGCACACACACTTACAGGTCTCTCACACACACACTTACTGGTCTCCACACACACACTTACTGGTCTCCCACACACACTTACAGGTCTCCCACACACACACTTACAGGTCTCCCCCACACACATCTACAGGTCTCCCTTACATATACCTCTCTCCAACACACACAGTGTCTGTCTTCTCCAACACCTCCCCACCTCCTGTTCCAACCCAAGAAAACCAGCCTCCCAACACACCACCCAAGGCGTTTCTCGACGTACATATCCTCCCTATCATCATCCCACTCACACCCCACAGCATCACAATGTCCTAGCACCCGATCTTCCCCAACACAGTCCCTCCACACACTGCTTAACACCTTCCCACTCTCGCCACATCACTGTAACCATTGTATTTATACACCTTGGTCTTCACTGTAAATATCTTCACATGCTCTCCCTTTGTGTCCACTCAGACCTGCCTTGTCTCCCACACTTGCGCTCTCTCAGTCGTCCCACACAGTCACCCACTCCCAGTCTCCCGCCTGCACATCCCTCTCCCTCCCACACATCCCGCCCATCTCACTCCCACACATCCTGCCTATCTCACTCCCACATATCCTGCCCATCTCCCTCGCACACATCCTGCCCATCTCCCTCCCACACATCCCGCCCATCTCCTTCCCACACATCCTGCCCATCTACCTCCCACACATCCTGCCCATCTCCCTCCCACACATCCTGCCCATCTCCCTCCCACACATCCCGCCCATCTCCCTCCCACACATCCTGCCCATCTCCCTCCCACACATCCTGCCCATCTACCTCCCACACATCCTGCCCATCTCACTCCCACACATCCTGCCCATCTCCCTCCCACACATCCTGCCCATCTACCTCCCACACATCCTGCCCATCTCACTCCCACACATCCTGCCCATCTACCTCCCATACATCCCGCCCATCTCCCTCCCACACATCCCGCCCATCTCCCTCCCACACATCCTGTCCATCTACCTCCGACACATCCTGCCCATCTCACTCCCACATATCCTGCCCATCTCACTCCCACACATCCTGCCCATCTCCCTCCCACACATCCTGCCCATCTACCTCCCACACATCCTGCCCATCTCCCTCCCACACATTCTGCCCATCTACCTCCCACACATCCTGCCCCTCTCCCTCACACACATCCTGCCCATCTCCCTCCCCTCACATCCTGCCAATCTCCCTCCCACATATCCTGCACATCTGCCTCCCACACATCTCCCTCCCTTCACGTCCTGCCCATCTACCTCCGACACAACCTGCCCATCTCACTCCCACATATCCTGCCCATCTCCCTCCCACACATCCTGCCCATCTCCCTCCCACACATCCTGCCCATCTACCTCCCACACATCCTGCCCATCTCCCTCCCACACATTCTGCCCATCTACCTCCCACACATCCTGCCCCTCTCCCTCACACACATCCTGCCCATCTCCCTCCCCTCACATCCTGCCAATCTCCCTCCCACATATCCTGCACATCTGCCTCCCACACATCTCCCTCCCTTCACGTCCTGCCCATCTACCTCCGACACAACCTGCCCATCTCACTCCCACATATCCTGCCCATCTCCCTCCCACACATCCTGCCCATCTCCCTCCCACATATCCTGCCAATCTTCCTCTCCTCACATCCTGCACATCTACCTCCCACACATCCTGCCAATCTTCCTCTCCTCACATCCTGCACATCTACCTCCCACACATCCTGCCAATCTTCCTCCCACATATCATTCGCATCTGCCAACAATGTAATTCTCACCGTTTGCTGCTTTGAACATGGTAATCCTTTTAAGCCATGTCGTGAATCTTTTATTAATATACACTTTTTGAGGGAGAGAGTTATCAGGAGAACGTGCCAAGCTGTTACGACTATAAAGTACTTGGGAGATTAAGGATTTGTGATGGGACGGGAGCTGAATATAAAAGAGATTTGCTGTTATCACAGCAAATATGTAATGTTATAATAATTGGGAGGTAAGTTGATGCCTATCTATCCAACTCTTTAACAACAGGGATCATATTCGCCACTCTCCAGAGCCTTGGGTTAGATGGTCAGTTTGAGTGGTTTGAGGAACCACTGAACCACTAACTCTCCATTGAGGAACCACTGACCCGCTACTTCGCTCTACATTTTATATTTAGTTACTAACTTCTTTTTTTAGTAACTATTAATTTTCTGGTTGTTTTCAATACATCGATACTTTTAATCAAGTGTCTGTGTATTGATGTGTTCTTCTATAGTAAAGGCTGACATTAAATACTCGCTTAGAATATTACCCATTTCATCTTTCTTATATGTTAGCTGGTTTGAAACTTCAGGAAGAACACTCACTTCACAACTCTGCTCGCTTCTTCGGTTTAACATCATCTATACAGTCAGCAAATTAAAAATAAGCCAGGATAAGCACCTTTGAGACGGCACTGGGTAAGACCCTTCAGAAGCCGCCCTGAAGGCGTTCAACTCCCGGGCGAAGAATTCGTCTTTAAAGCCACCAACCACATCTGCAAATCAACAAAATAATCACAGAATGACAATCTGCTGCAGAAGAGACTCTAGCATAGATAAATAACTGAAAACTATTCTGATTATAAATTAAGTTGCACAAAAGGTGAACAAACGTGATGGCTCACCATTCTGTTCATTAAGTAGCATCCAAGATCTCATCCTGGTCTCATCTCAAGATAAACCATCTCATTGTATACTGACTTTTTCCCAAGTGTGAAGATAAATGTAAACATCCTGTGAGTTATCGACAAGTATGTTGTAACATAATGAGACAACCATGATCCTCCTTACTGTAAACCTGAGTGGTTTACAGTCAGAAGGTACAGATCAGGATCCACACCTGAGTAGTCTTCTATCAGAAGATCTGGATCTACACCTGGTAGTAAATGCGGATTAACATGTGATAGTTGGTCCAGGTCGAGGTCCGAGAGCAGCTGATGATCGAAGTCTAACAAGAGGTTAGGATTCCCAGCTAGGAGAAGGTCTTCATCTGCCGTAGAGCCTTCACTAGCCAGAAGCGGCGTCCTCGCCTCCCAGCACCACTCCACCATCACACACACGGAGAACACACTGAAACAAATATATACCAGTCCAGTAACATAATGGTGTCGTAAAACATACTTATCAAGGAGCTTCGAAAGTTTACTGTCGGTCACGAAGCTCTTTGAGTCGAAGCTGACAATGGCGTATAATTACACACATTTTATTAAAGTTATGTGGGAGTGAAACTTCTATAGTTGCTGACCCTATTCCTGCTACATATGCCTCCTGTTACGAACCCGGATCCAGCGTCCGAGCCCGGAGTAGTGACGACCGCGCCATCTGTGGGTCAGCTCCCGAAACCCCCTCCAAACGGACGACGACACCTGGTGAGGACGGCGTGTACTGGCCTCGAGGGCCAGTTTCCAGTCCTGTTCAGCGCTCAACACAACCGCTGCTGACCTCTGGTGAGGTGGTGCTCAGACACCAGCGCCATCTATGGAGTGGATAGGTGGGCGTTTGTGTCTGAGCCTGTAAGTGAGGTGCCTTAGTGTGTCCCAGTTATTGATGACGTGTCTGCTTACAGAGTCGACCTGGGACTGCTGTGATGGAAGTTGAGTCAGTCTACCCAAGGCAGCCGTCTCCATACCTTGTGCTTTGCTGCAGCAGCTGTGAAGTCGTCCCCCGGAAGAACACTGTGGTGTGTTACCCTGCCACTGGAGTGGCAGTAGAAGGATTACCCGGGACCGACTGTTGGAGACGATCATCCACTGGGGTATTGAGGACAGGAGAGTGATTTGTGGTGTCACACGAGGCTCCTGTCTAGGGCGTTCCCCTTATATCGTTCGTGGAGTGGCCTGACCAGCCTTGCTGATCCGGAACCTGCCAGCAGACCAGCTGGACGTGTGGTTGACGGCCTCCACGGCGGTGCCCCCAGTGGACCTGTGTTTTGGCTGAC
This sequence comes from Procambarus clarkii, assembly GCF_040958095.1. NCBI lineage: Eukaryota > Metazoa > Arthropoda > Malacostraca > Decapoda > Cambaridae > Procambarus > Procambarus clarkii. The sequence continues at coordinate 2,439,172 of NC_091168.1, forward strand.
CTGTGGCCAGGGTTGGCTCAACTTCTCAGAGGATTCGTTGTGAGGCCACGAAAGCACCGAGGACTCAGCACCGAGAGAGTTGAATCAGAGTCTTCAGGAGAAGACGATTGTGCGATCCTTCAGTACGAAGATGATTCCCTTGTATAGTGTTAATACCCCTCCCCCGTGTAATCTTTTTATATATTATTTATTGGTGGTGGGCAATATATTATATTAAGTTTTTGCCTTTATTTCCCTTCCCCTTTGAGTTTCTTGCGTCACGGATCACATCCCTTGAAAGCCACTACTGGCTTGGGGTCGGATACAACTTCCTCTAACAACATCAGAGTAAGAACCCCGTTGCGTCCCGAGAGGGCCGTAACACCTCCGGAGCCACATGTGACTACACAACCCCGGGTGGCTGCCCGCCCCAAGCTGCCTCCGGAGCCACATGTGACTACACATCCCCGGGTGGCTGCCCGCCCCAAGCTGCCTCCGGAGCCACATGTGACTACACAACCCCGGGTGGCTGCCCGCCCCAAGCTGCCTCCGGAGCCACATGTGACTACACAACCCCGGGTGGCTGCCCGCCCCAAGCTGCCTCCGGAGCCACATGTGACTACACAACCCCGGGTGGCTGCCCGCCCCAAGCTGCCTCCGGAGCCACATGTGACTACACAACCCCGGGTGGCTGCACGCCCCAAGCTGCCTCCGGAGCCACATGTGACTACACAACCCCGGGTGGCTGCACGCCCCAAGTTGCCTCCGGAGCCACATGTGACTACAGAACCCCGGGTGGCTGCACGCCCCAAGCTGCCTCCGGAGCCACATGTGACTACAGAACCCCGGGTGGCTGCACGCCCCAAGCTGCCTCCGGAGCCACATGTGACTACACAACCCCGGGTGGCTGCACGCCCCAAGCTGCCTCCGGAGCCACATGTGACTACACAACCCCGGGTGGCTGCCCGCCCCAAGCCACCTCCGGAGCCACATGTGACTACACAACCCTGGGTGGCTGCCCGCCCCAAGCCACCTCCGGAGCCACATGTGACTACACAACCCTGGGTGGCTGCCCGCTCCAAGCCACCTCCGGAGCCACATGTGACTACACAACCCTGGGTGGCTGCCCGCCCCAAGCCACCTCCGGAGCCACATGTGACTACACAACCCCGGGTGGCTGCCCGCCCCAAGCCACCTCCGGAGCCACATGTGACTACACAACCCTGGGTGGCTGCCCGCCCCAAGCCACCTCCGGAGCCACATGTGACTACACAACCCCGGGTGGCTGCACGCCCCAAGCCACCTCCGGAGCCACATGTGACTATAAAACCCAGCCTTTTGTATATAAAAGGCTGCCTGTATAAGCAACCCTATACAGACTTTTTGACTGACAATCTTTATGTATACTGGATTTTTTTATTCCATCTTCAACTTTGTCTTTTCCAATTTTGCTGATTTATTTTAAAAATTATTGTTATTATTTTGAATTGATTTAAATATGTAAATAAATACATTGAACTTTAATTAACAAAAAAAAACTTAAAATGTCATGAGTGTTTCATACATATTGTTGAGAGGCACCAACTAACTCACCTGAGGAGGAGGAGGACCGCCCCAGGTCGTCCGCGACGGACCCAAGGCCTCTCACAGGGTCTCATCAGGTAAAGACGGTCTTGCGCTGCAACGGAAAATGTGTTGGAAATGCAATGTTGCTGTTTGTTCTCTCAGGGTGGGAGAGTTATTTGCTTTCAAAAACCGAGCTGTGTGAGAGGGAGCTTTTGGCCTGAAAACACTGAGCTGTGAGAGTAAGAGCTTTTTCGCTTGCAATCACTAAACTGTGAGAGTAAGAACTTTTGACCTGCAAACAGTGAACAGTGAGAGTAAGAGTTTTTGACCCGCAAACAGTGAGGTGTGAGAGTAAGAACTTTTGCCTTGCATTCATTGAACTGTGAGAGTAAGAGCTTTTGGCCTCCAAATACTGAGCTGTGAGAGTAAGAGCTTTTGGCCTCCAAACACTGAGCTGTGAGAGTAAGAGCTTTGAGCCTGATAATACTGAACAGTGGAAGGGAAAGTTCTTGGCCTGCAGACACAGAGCTGTGGAATGGACAACTGATGGTCTGAGAACACTGAGCTGTGGGACGGAGGTGAGGTCCCGAGCAGGGCTGGTATTCTCACCGTAAGTCGTGTACAGTGTTTGTTACGTGTCTCAAGTGTATCTCAGGTCAGGTCAGACGCCCTGAAGTGATCAGCCACACGAGGACCAAGTGTGAAGCTGACAGGTCACCACTGATGGTGACCACCACCACTGATGGTGACCACCACAACTAATGGTGACCATCACCACTGATGGTGACCACCACCACTAATGGTGACCATCACCACTGATGGTGACCACCACCACTAATGGTGATCTTCACCACTGATGGTGACCATCACCACTGATGGTGACCATCACCACTGATGGTGACCATCACCACTGATGGTGATCATCACCACTGATGGTGACCACCACCACTGATGGTGACCATCACCACTGATGGTGACCACCACCACTGATGGTGATCTTCACCACTGATGGTGACCATCACCACTGATGGTGACCACCACCACTGATGGTGACCATCACCACTGATGGTGACCATCACCACTGATGGTGATCTTCACCACTGATGGTGACCATCACCACTGATGGTGACCATCACCACTGATGGTGACCATCACCACTGATGATCATCACCACTGATGGTGACCACCACCACTGATGGTGACCATCACCACTGATGGTGACCACCACCACTGATGGTGATCTTCACCACTGATGGTGACCATCACCACTGATGGTGACCACCACCACTGATGGTGACCACCACCACTGATGGTGACCATCACCACTGATGGTGACCATCACCACTGATGGTGACCATCACCACTGATGGTGACCATCACCACTGATGGTGACCACCACCACTGATGGTGACCATCACCACTGATGGTGACCACCACCACTGATGGTGACCACCACCACTGATGGTGACCATCACCACTGATGGTGACCATCACCACTGATGGTGATCTTCACCACTGATGGTGACCATCACCACTGATGGTGACCATCACCACTGATGGTGATCATCACCACTGATGGTGACCACCACCACTGATGGTGACCATCACCACTGATGGTGACCACCACCACTGATGGTGATCTTCACCACTGATGGTGACCATCACCACTGATGGTGACCACCACCACTGATGGTGACCACCACCACTGATGGTGACCATCACCACTGATGGTGACCATCACCACTGATGGTGATCATCACCACTGATGGTGACCACCACCACTGATGGTGACCATCACCACTGATGGTGACCACCACCACTGATGGTGATCTTCACCACTGATGGTGACCATCACCACTGATGGTGACCACCACCACTGATGGTGACCACCACCACTGATGGTGACCATCACCACTGATGGTGACCATCACCACTGATGGTGACCATCACCACTGATGGTGACCATCACCACTGATGGTGACCATCACCACTGATGGTGACCATCACCACTGATGGTGACCATCACCACTGATGGTGACCACCACCACCACTAATGGTGACCATCACCACTGATGGTGACCACCACCACTGATGGTGATCTTCACCACTGATGGTGACCATCACCACTGATGGTGACCACCACCACTGATGGTGACCATCACCACTGATGGTGACCATCACCACTGATGGTGACCACCACCACTGATGGTGACCACCACCACTGATGGTGACCACCACCACTGATGGTGACCACCACCACTGATGGTGACCACCACCACTGATGGTGACCACCACCACTGATGGTGACCACCACCACTGATGGTGACCACCACCACTGATGGTGACCATCACCACTGATGGTGACCATCACCACTGATGGTGACCATCACCACTGATGGTGACCATCACCACTGATGGTGACCACCACCACTGATGGTGACCACCACCACTGATGGTGACCATCACTACTGATGGTGACCACCACCACTGATGGTGACCATCACCACTGATGGTGATCTTCACCACTGATGGTGACCATCACCACTGATGGTGACCATCACCACTGATGGTGACCATCACCACTGATGGTGATCACCACCACTGATGGTGACCACCACCACTGATGGTGACCATCACCACTGATGGTGACCACCACCACTGATGGTGATCTTCACCACTGATGGTGACCATCACCACTGATGGTGACCATCACCACTGATGGTGATCATCACCACTGATGGTGACCATCACCACTGATGGTGACCACCACCACTGATGGTGACCATCACCACTGATGGTGACCATCACCACTGATGGTGATCTTCACCACTGATGGTGACCATCACCACTGATGGTGACCATCACCACTGATGGTGATCATCACCACTGATGGTGACCACCACCACTGATGGTGACCATCACCACTGATGGTGACCATCACCACTGATGGTGACCACCACCACTGATGGTGACCACCACCACTGATGGTGACCATCACCACTGATGGTGACCATCACCACTGATGGTGACCATCACCACTGATGGTGACCATCACCACTGATGGTGATCTTCACCACTGATGGTGACCATCACCACTGATGGTGACCATCACCACTGATGGTGATCATCACCACTGATGGTGATCTTCACCACTGATGGTGACCATCACCACTGATGGTGACCATCACCACTGATGGTGATCTTCACCACTGATGGTGACCATCACCACTGATGGTGACCATCACCACTGATGGTGACCATCACCACTGATGGTGATCATCACCACTGATGGTGATCTTCACCACTGATGGTGACTATCACCACTGATGGTGACCATCACCACTGATGGTGATCATCACCACTGATGGTGACTATGGATTCATTTTCTCCAATTCCGTGTGTGTTTCTAAAGTACACACTGGTCCGATGGGAACCTCACTGATAGTATATTTCAACAACAGTTAGTTTCTTCTACCTCGAGGATTACGGGTGTCATGATCCCAGGCTGCCTGAGAAACGAGTTAACCCCCCCTGAGAGTTATTCTGCCAGACCTGACCTAACTAAGCGGTCAAGGTAGACTTGGATATATATATATATATATATATATATATATATATATATATATATATATATATATATATATATATATATATAATATATATATATATATATATATATATATATATATATATATATATATATATATATATATATATATATATATATATATATATATTGTCACGTGGGGGGTGGTGGGCCGGGGCTCTGCTAGCACTCGGCTGCTAGGGGCTCAAAAGGCCGAATACTCAGTCCCTCCGACTCCCGGGATTCACCGGAGTCTCCTTGGTCACACAGGAGAGGACCAACAATGCCCACCTCCGCAGGTCTTTGCTTCCACCACAAAAGGGGGTGCCACTGATTTACCCTGGAAGCCCTTCAGTCAAACACGGGGAAACTGCTGTTAACAGTTCCGGCCTAGACCTGTAGAGGAGTGAAGGAAGACTCAGGCTTACCTTATAACAATAACCTCCCTGAGTCTTGCCTGCCAGACAAAAAGGTTGCAGGAACTCCTTTCCTGCCTGTCTTCTCTATCTTCTCCTTAACAAGGTCGCCAGCTGGGTTATTATATCTGCACCCCAGCAATGCAGTTCAGTGGGTGTATTATATATTGTTTGTAGCCAGAAGGTTGCTACTCCCATAGATCTGCTACTAGACTGTCGGCCCCAGGGTACTCTCCCAGAAAGGTCTGTGTGGCTTTACCTCTCTATAGCCACTACGTCAATAGTTGCCACCATTCAGGCACAGATACTGATCGGATGGCTAAGGGTACACTTTTATGTAAGTTTGTGCTGTCTTTACCACTCTCCAGGCAATAAGAACTGCTATAGAGAACGTAGTGTTCCCTAGGTGGTACTATGATAACCTTCGTGTATGCTCATAGAGAAAATATCATAAATGGAGGCACACTTAAACACAGTGATAAAACGTGTGAATTTACTGATGCAAATTACATGAACACACACAAACACAAGTAATACATGAATATGGAAATATGGATAATAAGTCTGGAGATCGTCAGCCTCTTCTCCCACGACCTCCAACACTCCTTCAACTGGGCAGAAAGGCAGGAGTCTCACACTCTCACAGGAGGGCCTCTTCACCACGGCGGCGCCTCTTCTTCATTGTCCTGCCATCAATACACACTGTCCTCTCTGACAGTCCTGGACGCAAGCTGCCTTGCAGCCTATTCTACTATTAAAGTATTAAAGTCCTGCTGCCACATACGTAAGTAAATATTGTGGCCTAACTAGCCTACTCATACAAGGGGTAATGGGAGGGAAAATGATCTACCTTACAGTCCTGGCTCACGACGCTTGTCCCTCGATGGTGTGAGGTTCCCACGCTTCCTGAGTCGATCCTCGACGATCCAGGAACGTTCCACAGGTCCTCAGGTGTCGTGGAGCCTTCGCGTCGTCGCCGTTCCAATTCCTGAGATTCAGCTGCCCCAATCCTGGTTCATCGATGGGCGCTGAGCTACTCACTATTTTTCCCACACTCGCCCCTTCCACAAGGCGTTGCTCCTTGTCCTAGGCACGGTGTCGTCCTTCCAAGACCCTCAGTGGATGTGACCCGGTCACAGCTAGGCTTGCCCGCCACACCTTTTCTGACCCTCAACGTCCAACGTCGCCGCCCTGCGTCGTCGCCAAATATTTTCCAAGTTTGGCCCTCTTTCGCTCAATAAACTTGGTTCCTTTTGCTTCCCAGAAGCGCGGGGTCTCCAATATATCCGATGGGCTGCAATAGCCAGCACCAATCCACTAAGAAAGGCTTGTAGAGCCTCTAATCCTGGAGAGCAGACCGAGGTGCGTCCTGTCGCTTCCAAGGTCGGGTCACTTCTGACGTTGGCGCCGCCCGGGGCACTCGGTGACGTCATAACGGGCCCTGATTTGTCGCCCGCGACCTAAGTCGGCCAATCCGCGATCGGCTAGTGTCCCTTCCAAAAGGTCATATCTGCCTTAGGGGATACTCTTTCATTTTATAACAGGGCGCCAATTTTTCTTTATTTACAACTTATAATATAACTTCCTTCCCTTAACTGGCAGTCGGTCTGGTCGCCACATATATCATTAGACTCCCTGAACCTCAGAGAATCAGTAGGGAGAGCTGATATGACTCTTTAAGCCGGCAAACGAAAGAGATAGGAGAGGGCACCGTAACAATATATATATATATATATATATATATATATATATATAAACACAAAAATTTGTGTTTATTGATTAGTGAGAGGTGGAACAAGAGACCATGAGGTATATGTCATGATCACACAGTTAACAAAAAATATTAGAATATGTAGGTAGTGATCACGTCTCCCCAAACTCTTCTATGCATATTTCACAAAGTCTTTCTTTCTAACTCACCCCTCTTAGTTCGTGGAATAATGGCCCACCTTTGTTTAAAACAAATCTACAAAGCTTCACATTTACAAAAAATTATATTTGGTCATCAGACAGAAAGATGATTTCCACGTTAGGTTACGTAACGATATAATGTGTTACAAGAACTAAACAGGCCTGCGGTAATATTTTATTTGTGTTTGGATGTAATGGCTAAACATGGTTCACATTTTCAATAATGTTATTTGGTCATCCGACAGAAAGTTGATTTCCACATTACGTTACAATGTGTTACAGGGGCTAAAACTGGAAGACACTAATATTTATATGCTGAGAGATGTAATGGAGATGGACTAAGTCTCACTTTTCATTTCAAAATGTTATTTTGGACTGCAGAAAGTTGATGATTTCCACGTTACGTTACAACTGTTACAGGGGGTAAAACTGTAGACAGTAATATTTATATGGAATGAGATGTAATGGAGAAATTGTATTTGGCTAAACGTGGTTCACATTTCAATAATGATATTCGGACATCGGGCAGAAAGTTGATTTCCACGTTACGTTACTAAGTGCCTCACTCACTCCTTCAGTATAAGAGCGTTGAACATTCTGCGACATTGTCTTGCTATGATTTTGCAAGTCTACTGTTGCGCACAGTGCAATACAGTCCTAATGGCATAAGACCAACCTGACGTCATTTTTTAAAAAATGCTATTTGATCACCAGACATAAAGAAGTTTTCCAAGTTACGTAATGATGATATAACGCGATATAAGCGTGTGCTAATATTTTATTGTGTTTAGAATGTAAGGGCTATAGGAGATTGTCTAGACTTGCATACATTTTCAAATGCTATTTATTTAGGCAGCAGAAAGTTTATTACCTTGCATTGACTGTGTGTTACAAGAACTGAGCACTAATGCTGATGTGTGTTACAAGGTCTGCACAGCAATATTTGGTGTTGGATGAAAAGGGGGGATGGAGATTGAGTAGACATGCATACATTTTCAAATGCTATTTATTTGGGCAGCAGAAAGTCGATTTTCCCCATTACGCTCCATTGACTTTGTTACAAGAACTGAAAACTGACATAACCCAGAGCTAACTATTTCACTATCGACTCATCCGGTCTTATTCTCCTCGATTGGTGTTTACATTTGGATAATGTAGGTCTTAGAGACAGCCTTGAACTCGGAGATAATGAACAAGTCAATTTAGTAATAGTATCAAGACTATGTTTTTCCACATTAGTCTTATATATGTTTACTTTGCTTGGAATTTGTATGTGGGGAACATTGCTCACCTATAGGAGAGAGCGCGTTTGACGTATAGCGAGGACTGACCGCGATGTGTTCGTATGTTTGTTTGTTTATTTTACCACTATGAATATGAAGCTACATTATGTTATGTCTACCAGTTGTTGAATAAACGCTACGTTATGTTAGGTGATACAAGAACTAAACAAGCTTGTGCTAATATTTTTATTGTGTTCGGAATATAAGGGCGAAACACGGTTCACATTTCAATATTGTTATTCAGTCATCGGACAGAAAGTTGCTCGTTACTCATAAAATGATATTTGGGCAAAGAACGATGTTACCACGTTTGTCATGTTACGTTAATGCTATTTTGGCAAAGAACGATGTTACCATGTTGCTCACGTTAGGATACAAGGTTACACATAATGCTAAAGGCTTTGCACAGAAAATCGGTGTAGGGAAGGGTGGGGTGATGGTTGATGATAAGGGGGAGGAGAGGCAGGGGGGTGGGGGGGCCTGTTGGAGCGTGAGTTAGGTGAGCGGTGTTGTCTTATTTAGCCCAGTTGTGTGTCAGATTCCCAAGAGGGGGGCCGCCCACAAAGGCTCTCTCCTGCCCAGGCCTGCATTTGGAATTTGTATGTTGAGGTCCTGGCTCACCTTTGAGAAAGAACATTGTCACACTCAATGCTATGTGCCGGTGTGATCTGTGTCAGGAGAGAGTATGGTACGCCGTATTGCTGTCACTCCCAGCCGTGTGGTGGTGGTGTTGGTATGTGGTATGTCCTGCTATGTGGATGGAGGGGGGAGGGGTGGGCATGACTGACTATGGTAGAGGTTGATGATGACATTCACAACAGTTAGGCCTCACTCTTTGAAGAGGTAACCTAATGTGATCATGTGGTGTCACTCCTCAGAGCTATGCGGTAGGTATGGCCCGCATATCCTTAGCGCCCTGGAAGCAGGGAGGGTACATAAAACTGTCATTCTTTAAGAAAAAATAATGACTCAACTTTCACACAAACCCTCCGCCATCTGTTCCCTCCCTTTCCCCTCCCATCTTAAGACCACGGACTCTCATCACACTCCCCTCAACACTTCCTGCCCATGTAGGGGGAACTAATCGTCGTCATTGATCACCACCAACACTGCTGCATTGGCTGAGAAAAGTTAAACGCTTCTTTGTTTGCAAACCCAGCTGTTCCCTCCCTTTCCCCTCCCATCTTAAGAGCCTGCTCCACTCTCAGGTAGGTCTCCCCCCCTCCCTCCTCAACATAACGTACTTACTCCCATACCCATCTTAAGACTCTGCTCTCCTTCCCTCAACATACTCCAATCTATCTACACACAGGATTAACTCTACGGCACATACTCATATATATTCATCTTCTCTTCCTTCTCCCTACATGACCGCATACCATCCACATACCCTCCCACCCCCAACATAACCCTCTCTCAAGTGACGCCTGGCCGGACGCCACACGCCAAAAACATCCGGGGAACCCCCTCTCATACCTTGAGTACTATGTACCTGTGCTCACCTGAGCAGTAGGGCTTAATGAGCTCACCTGCTCAGGTGCCGCGGACGATCGTAGTCCTCAACCTCACTACTAACCCATACGTAATGCTAATCAGAAAATAGGTTTCCTAAACTCTCCGCATGTATTTAAATGGTCATACACCTGACACAAGGACACAAGCACATGTTAGCAAACTCTTTTTAAATTTTTTCTCATAATGTACTTTCAGTCATCATCTTCTCGCAATCAATCATAGAAACAATACAATGCTTCCCGTAACATTATATCCCCACTAACACTCTTAAACCACGTGATTAGACAGCCTTCATAGTCCCTCCGACACATAATTAACTCCTCCTAACACAGATCACAAGACCTGGATAATAACATTGGTAACTCCAATCGTCTACAAACCCAGGAAGAGGCCCATCTATCCCACCATCGCCACTCTCCCTGCTGACCAAAATATACCGCCACCAAAAGCATCAGAAAAATCCAGTCCTCCGTTCATACCAGCTTTGATGAGCACCTCTCGAGATAGGGAGACAATTACCAACACAAAGTAGAGGTCTCTTGAACTTAACACTTGATAAATATATTAAAACCACAATGGATGGAATGACATAGAAGGATATTATTTCTAAATAGAGTTAAGAAAAATTACACTTCTAACAGCCTCGGAAAACAGATAGAATATTATTTAAAACTCACACAATTTAATGCCTAAACATACTTTAATATCCGACACCTGGTTGCATATTTTATGAAGTCCGAAAGTCCTGTTGTTATGTCTTTAAACAGCACACGAGAACCAAACTCATATAAGATCAAACATTGTAGTAATGCCATAATCCAATCATATGATGATGCAAACAAAAGTTTTGCAACATTGGCAAAATTAATGTATAAACACGAAATCCTTTACGCACTTTGACATCACAAACACTTCAATAATTTTCTGCACAACATATATCCCCCCAATCACTAGTTTGTCAATGCAAGATTTAACAAGTCTTTACAGTGACACTGATATTCAAATCATTATGATGGCAAACTTCAATGTTCAACTTCATTCATTCCACCTCAACAACATTAACCAACATGGACAACAACTTCTCCACTATACTTTCAAAAAAGGCTTTCCATTCCCTGATTCAGACTGCTCAATTGTTCTTACACACAGGGGCCTCGTAGCCTGGTGGATAGCGCGCAGGATTCGTAATTCTGTGGCGCGGGTTCGATTCCCGCACGAGGCAGAAACAAATGGGCAAAGTTTCTTTCACCCTGAATGCCCCTGTTACCTAGCAGTAAATAGGTACCTGGGAGTTAGTCAGCTGTCACGGGCTGCTTCCTGGGGTGTGTGTGTGGTGTGGAAAAAAAAAGTAGTTAGTAAACAGTTGATTGACAGTTGAGAGGCGGGCCGAAAGAGCAAAGCTCAACCCCCGTAAAAACACAACTAGTAAACACACGTTGGATCTAATCCTAAACAAAGACCAGGCATACATAAAGGCACTTATCATCAGCATCACAACACCTTGGTATCTCACTCACACATCTATATGACATTACACATAAAGAACAACCCAATATGCTTTCAAACTTACAACATATTTTTTTCAGATAATCTTCTATCTTTAGGTTATCTTGAGATGATTTCGGGGCTTTAGTGTCCCCGCGGCCCGGTCCTCGATCAGGACACCACCCCCAGGAAGCAGCCCGTGACAGCTGACTAACACCCAGGTACCTAATTTACTGCTAGGTAACAGGGGCATAGTTTGAAAGAAACTCTGCCCATTATTTCTCGCCGGCGCCTGGGATCGAACCCAGGACCACAGGATCACAAGTCCAGCGTGCTGTCCGCTCGGCCGACCGGCTCCCTAATTCATCATAATTGATCAAACTGGGACATATTCACACAGATAATAGTTGAACATGATCTAATAATTGCATATAGTGAACAGTCACAGACAGACATCAACTACCAGATACATAAAATACAAACTACAGTAACACAGACAACAGAAACATCGTTCCTCACAACTACACTAAAACGATACTCAGTCGTCGATCAGAGCGTTTCCTATTATGCTGCCATGACTGATTTATTAAAAAACGCAGATATATAACCAAATCTTATTGGGACATAAGAATTAATCATCAAATCGCTTAGGGCGTTTAACATGACGCTTAGGACGAGAGTCCTTAAATACAAGAATATCCCTTGATGAATTGTTTGTCAGGGTATAACTATTTTTTTCTTTATCGTTTGTACGACTTTGCACTTCTTCATTTTCTACACTAATTTGAATCACCTTGAAATAGGCCATATTGCGTGTTATACTATGGTCTCTATTACTAGCTGTTACAATGGTTCCTTTTACACTAATCACTTTATATGGTTTTGTATCATACGGCATATCTACCCAGTGTTCCATGCGGTGTTGCACGGTAGTTCCTGAAAAAAGCATACATAGCTTGTTTCCAGGATCGTCCTTCAGCATAAGCACAGCGTACTGCTTTCATGAGAGGTTGCATGAGTCTCTCAACTTCTCCATTTGCTTGAGGATGTAGTGACATCACACGGCGGTGTTTGAATCCAATATACTCAGCAAAGTTGACGAAGTCTTGTCCATTGAATGGCGGTCCATTGTCCGTCTTAACAACTTCAGGAATTCCAAAATTTTAAAAGATCTTATCGAGTTTCGGGATGACAGCCTTTGCAGATGTGGAAGTGATGATTTCCAATTCTGGATAACGTGAGTGATCATCAATGACTACCATCAAGTACTCTCCAGTTGGTAGCGGTCCGCAGAAGTCCATCGATACTTCCGTCCATGGTGCAGCAGGTAGTGGTGAAGGTTGTAGAGGTGTTGGTCTTGAAGTATCCACTGCAGCTTGGCAAGGGACACATGCATCATGCTTATCCTTTGCTTGACGATCAATGCCAGGAAACCACACCTTTTCTCGTTGCAGCTGTTTGGCCGTAAAAAGACCTTGGTGTCCTTGATGTGCAAGCTTCACAGCATGCTGCTGGAGAACTGATGGAATGACGATACGAGTACCTCGCAGCACGGTGTCGCGTTGTTGTGTAACACTTAATTCTGTCTGGATGCGTTCAAGTGCTTTGAATGCATCTTGGTCAACTCCTGAGGGTGGGATGCGTGGAAACTTTTTTTGGTCAATGCATCCACTGATGCTTGCAGAGTTGGGTCCTCTAGGGTTACAGTACAGATTTCATCAAGAGTGAGAGCCTTAGGGACTGCATCACAGGTTACAGAGTGTACATATTCCTCGGCAACTTGCTGATGCTTGGTGATGGTGAAACTGTTGGCAGGATGTCGACTGATGTAATCAGCAGGATTGCCTGCACCCGGCTTGTATTTCACCGTAAAGTTGTATGGTTGCAGACGAAGAGCCCATCTCTCAATGCGAGCTGGTGGTTTGGACTTTGGATTATTGAAGATGGTCTCCAACGGTTTGTGGTCAGTGACTATCGTGGTGAAGGGTGCACCAAGCAGATACACATTGAAGTGTTCACAGCCCCATACAAGAGCAAGAGCTTCCTTCTCTGTCTGACTGTATCGTTGCTCAACATCTGTGAGAGAACGGCTGGCGTAGGGAATTACTACTCTGGAATCTGCTTCACCAGGTTTGTGTTGGGCTAAAACAGCACCTAAACCCACAGGACTAGCATCACAGTTTGCTCGGTGTTCACTGATGGGTCAAAGTACGCAGCAGTCGCATTCTCTACTAGAGCATCTTTCACAGCATCAAATGCATTTTGCTCGATAGCACTCCAGTACCATGATGCATTTTTCTTCAGGAGCTCACGTAGAGGATTCGTAATGGTAGCAAAATTTGGAATGAAGGGAGAACAGTAGTTTGCCATTCCCAGAAAACTATGTACTTCAGTGGGCGTTGAAGGAGGTGCAGCATTCTTGATATCTGCAACTTTCTTAGGATCTGGAGACAGACCTTTGTCACTAAGAACATGTCCAAAGAATTCAATTTTATCTTGATTGAACTCACACTTTGCTCGGTTTAGCATCAGATTCTTTTCTCGTAGGCGTTGCAATGTTGCACGAAGAGCTTTGTCGTGTTCAGCTTGGGTACGGCCATAAACAATGATGCCATCAGACATGTTGTCAGCATTAGGTATATCTTGCAATACCTGGCTGATGATGTGCTGAATACCTTAGCAGCACTGTTAATACCAAAACTCAGGCGCTTGTACCTATACAGACCTCGATGTGTCGTAAACGTTGTGATGAAGTGACTCTCATCATCAAGTTCAAGCTGATGATAGCCCTTGTTTAAATCTAACTTGCTGAATACAGTTGCACCATTCAAGCCGTTGATCATATCATATACAGTGGGTGTAGGATGGCGTTCACGCATTATTGCCTTGTTGGGAACGCGCATGTCCACACAGATGCGTATCTCATCTGGATTCTTCGGCTTTGGCAGAGTGACAATTGGGCTTACCCATGGTGTTGGGCCTGTTACTGGTTCAATGATATCTAGTTCCATTAGCCTAGCCAGTTCGGCATCGAGTTTCTTGCGAGTATGGAATATCTGTTGGCGATGAGGTTGGGTAACTGGAACTACATCTGGGTTGATATGCAGATGTACTTTGCTATCAGTATAACAACCTATGGATTTAAATCGATCAGAAAATTCAGCAACAATAGCATCAACATTGTTTGCAGATTCCACTGTTACAGCATTAGAAAGCTGAAGTAGCCCCAATTTGGTTGAAGTTTTGTAACTGAGCAGAGACTCCCTTGCATTCCTAACAACATGGAATGTAGTACTGAGCATTGCACTCTTTGACTTCATCTCTGCAGTGAAAGTTCCAATGACTGGCAAGGCTACCTTCGAAACATAGGCAGTGGCTTTGCCATTATAGTTCTCAAGCTTTGGGAACTGTTTTTTAAATTTCTCATAGTGCACTCAGCACTGGTGTCAATGTTTGATCCAGTGTCAATGAGAACTTTGAGACAAATACCAGCAATGTACACTATATCTTTGGGTTGTTTGGAAGATTATTCCATTCTGTGATTGATTGTACTCCATAAGTATAATCACATTCACTGTCATCTGAGACTGGTTGTAATGAAATGTTGTCTTGTACATTATTAACATTCTGGATATGAGGTGCAATATTGCGTTTAAGACCTCGACCCCTATGACCTATCCTCGTACAGTGCTTTTAGTCACTGACTGTGGTTTCTTGAGTGCGGAACAACAAACAGCACCAAAATGACCTAGTTTTTCACACTCATAGCACTTCTTACCTTGAACAGGACAAACATTACCTTGGTGTGGGTAGTCTCCTCCACAATTGTAACATTTATTGTTGACACCCTCTGATGTGGGTCGTTGTGACTGCTTGAGTCTTGTTCCATGACTCCAGTTGTGATGTGGTTCTCGGCTCAATATGCTGTTACGTTTGCCATGATATCTTCTATGATCATGGTGTCCTCCCTGAACTTTACGTACCTCATCACTGTTAGTAAGAGTGGCAGAATCGTTGTTGGCACTGCACTCCATGACACGAGCATCACGTGCAGCATCTTCCATTCGACGAGCAATATCCAGTATCTTGGTAAGGGAACTTTCATCATCAACAAGTTCTAGAGCTCTTCGACGAAGACGTGTAGATGTGCATGTTTCAATTATTTGCTGTTTGATTTCTTTGTCAACATCAGAAAACTCACAATGTGCTGCTAAACCCTTTACACGTGTGTGGTATTGATCCACAGTTTCATTAGAGAGTTGTTTTGCTCTCCTGAAATGCATAATTTACAGAGCAGTGTTTTGTCTAGGTTTGAAATTTTCAGTTAGTTTGGCTTTGGCAATGTCATAATCTTTGTCACCACCAGTGTCTTTCAGTGTGTCAAAGATGCCACAAACTCGATCACCTACATAATGAAGTAGAATGGCACGTTTTCTTTCAGCACTTTTGATGTCTGAAACTATCAACAAATTTTCAAACCTTTTAAGCCATCTGGTCCACCTCTGTGACAGGTTTGTCTGGTCACAGTCAGGATCAAATGCAGGAAACTGAGGTATATTTGCCATTTTTACTGTATAAATATAAACTTATCACTTAAATGTTCCTCAGAATACTAAACACTTACTGCACTGTAATATGTTAATTAAGGATTCACTGTAATTACTTTAATTTTGCAAAGCACACAAGCATTTTAATGCAAAAGTTCACAGCAGTGCACAATACAACTGCAACTGACCTCTTACCTAGCCTTGTGTACATGTGGTGTTGTTCCTACTCACAGCTGCACAGCAGTTGGCACAGCAGTTGGTACAGCAGTTGACACAGTAGTTGTCAGCAGCGTTGTTGTTTGATGAGTTTTCCGCACCGTCAACACAGCAGACAGTTCAAAGCATCACCGTGCTGAAGAATTTTTTAGCACAGAGCATCGTTTCGTACACAAAACATCGGGTTTTGTACACAGCATCAAAGCGTCGTTTCGTACACAGCATCGGCAGTTATTGCTGATTCCTCAGTACACAGCTTCAGTCTGCACATAGCTTCCTTAGCACACAGCTTGTGTAGATTTAGGTTCTTTAGAAAGAACCTAAATTCATTCTTTACCTGCATTTTTTACAGTCTTTTCGTTTTCTTTTCATTCATACTTTTCATTCTTTGCCATTCTTTACCTAAGTTCATTCGTGACGGCGTGTACATGGCTGTCTCAACATCTTAGCTTTTGTATCTCTTTCTCAGTCTTGGTTTTCTGGCAATGTCTTTTTTTCACTGTCTCTCTCTCAGACTATGAGTCCATGTCTTAGTTTGTTATCTTTTCTATCTCCTACCTTCAGGCGGTCCATAGAATTACCGGTCCGTCTAATTACCACAAGAACACAAGTTTCAGAAAGCTTCCTGGCAATACGTTAGTAATGAATAAATATGATATATTTACTCATTATAATATTGGTGCTGAACCTACAACAGGAAAAAACATAATTTTAATCTGAAAAAGTATCTTTTTATAAAGAAATTAGACGAAAATAAAAAGCTGGTGACGCCAAATCAAGTCGACGATCCAAGCTTCGGTTAGGTTAGGTTAGGTTTGGTTTAGTTAAGTTAGGTTAGGTTAGATTAGGTTAGGATAGGTTAGGATAGGTTAGGTTAGGTTAGGTTAGGATAGGTTAGGTCAGCCTAACCTAACATATCATATTTATTCATTACTAACGTATTGCCAGGAAGCTTTCTGAAGCTTGTGTAGCTTGTGGTAGCGTGTGGTAATTAGACGGACCCTAGAATTACCCAAATCGGCCCAAAAGTACACAAATCCTCCTAGTATTACGTAAGTAATGAAGAAATATGGTATATTTACTTACTATAATGTTGGTGCTACACGTAGAACATGATCAAACCTATTTTTACTCTGAAATAATCTAATTTCATAACGAAATTAGACGTAAATATGTGAGAGGTGACGCCATAGGAAGTCAACGGTCCAAGCGACAATTGTGTGGAGCGACTTATCCAAGATATATGGTCGCCTGGAGAGTGTTTGCTGCCATATCAGCCTCCTGTACACAGTGATCCAGTCGTCGCATTTCATGGTTCAAATTGTCGCAAATTTAATTGGTGATATTAAGAAGTAGAATGTGTATTTATAATAATATCTTTCATAAACAGCCACTAAATCTTTAATATTTATTAAACAAAACGTGTCTGGAAGTTAAATCAACTCCACAGGACAATAAATTTGTTATATAGATACTAGCGTTATTCGTTGATTGATGATTGATTGATTGATTGATAAAGATTAAGCCACCCAAGAGGTGGCACGGGCATGAATAGCCCGTAAGTGGTACAATTTTTTTTTCTCGGTATTCTGAGGTTGCATTTAACCATCAAGCTGTTATCGCGGGGTAGGATACTGCTTCACAGTCTTTATGAGGGTGTCCAGCTGCTGGACACCTTCGTTGACCAGGAGAGTGGCTGTGTTGATGGCTTCAGGGTGGCCACTGCATGATTCAGGAACTCTTAAAGCTCTTCTAAGGTCATTGGTTGCTTCACATTCCAGAAGATAGTGAAGTAATGGTTTTTCTGTGACAGTTTGGCAGAAGATGCACTCTCTCTGTCGGGGTTCACCAATCTCCCAGTTGCATCTGTAACCTAGACGTAGTCTATATAACCTAACTGCTATTTCCCTGTGGATTCCTTTTGGGATATTTAACCTTTCTAATTTGGTTGCCTGAAGATACCATGTTGCAGATGGCGAACCCTCAGCTATTCTCTGGTGCAGGTCGGCTTTGTTGAGATGTGAGAGTTTTTTGGTGATGATGTTTTTTATGTTCTCTAGGCTGGGTTGAATTGTTTTATGTATCACTGAATGACGAGTTGCCAATTTAGCAATTTCATCAGCTTTTTCATTTAATGGGATTCCAATATGGGATGGGATCCAGTTTAAAGTTATGTTGAGTCCTTTGCCTTTAGCCACTGCTCCAAGATACAAAATGGTGGTAATTATTTCCACATTATCTTTCCACTGTTTTTGTCCTAGTATTTGAAGTGCAGCTTTTGAGTCTGTGTGTATGATTGCATTTTGAGTGTTTTGTGCAATCACATATGCGAATGCCTGTTGTATGGCAAACAGCTCAGTTTGGGTTGATGATACTAGTCCTCACAGTCTCCAATATGCCTGTACGCTGGTCGTGCAAAGAGCAGCGCCAGCACTCTCATTTTCTGTGTCCACCGATCCGTCTGTGAAGATGTGGGTGGCTCCTGCTACTGCAATGCTATACATTTGCTCTTCTATTATGCGCCTTAGGATTGTCGGATCATAGGCAGCCTTTTTCATTGGAAGACTTTCTATTACTATTTTGAAAGTAGGCTCTTCCCACGGCGCGGAAGAAGTGTAATTTGGGTGTGGATGATCACCCTCTCTATCAAGAATCATGTTTTTTAAATGTAGTCTGTTTAGGACTTTTCCTGCTCTTGCAACCCAAGAGTTTCCATTGTTTTGGCCTAGTCCAACCACCAAGGCCTGCCGTACTGGGATTGGATCAGAAGAAATAATTATCTTACTGATAATTGTAGCTGTCCTTTGTGATATTCTTTCTTGTAGAGAGGGCAAACCCGTCTCCAGTCTAAGAGTTTCAAGTCTGGTCCACATGGGGGCTCCCAGTGCAGCTCTCATAGCATTGTTTTGGGCAACTTCAAGCTTTTTCCACTGTTGGTGTGATAGATTTGTGAGTGCAGGTGCGGCATAATCGATCACTGATCTGACTGCCTGTACATAGTATGTGCGAAGGACTTGCAGATTGGCTCCTCCAGAAAGGGAGGTTAGCGACCTGAGGATTGCCGTTCGGGCCGCAGTTCGCTCTCTCAAGTAAGTGACCTCAGCATTAAAATTCATGTGTGTGTCCAGGATGATTCCTACATACTGATAGGTGTCGACCCATTCTATTGGTTGACCCTGTACTGAGTTGGATGTTGGGCTTCGCTATTTTTATGGGCATGGCCTTTGACTTTGAGGGGTTGAGTTTGATCCCAATCTGTTTTGCCTCTTTACTGATGCAGTCTAAGCATTTGGGTGCAAGGCGCGCCGCATCCCTTCCTTTTATGATGATGGCAAAGTCGTCCGCGTAGTTTAGCAGCCTGCAGTGATGTGGAAGTTTCAACCTCATTATTCTTTCCATTAAACAGTTGAAGAGAAGAGGGCTGAGAATACCTCCTTGCGGTGTCCCATTTTCATGTCTTTTGTACTCAGAGATTGTGCCATGAAGTTTTACTCTTGCTTCTCTGTTTATGAGACAGTTTTTGGTCCAGGAGAGCAGGTTGCCTCTGACCTCTTTGTCAATGAGGCAGCAGAGAATAGCTGGGGCGCTAGCCAGTTCAAAGGCTTTTTCGAGGTCCAGGAATATCAGCATTCCTGGTCTGTCATTCAAGTGGGCTAACAGAGTTGTAATACATTCCACTGTGCCAACTCCTCTTCTATAGGCATAAATATCATGGTGCACTTTAGGCATTTTCCACTCCAGTCTGTTGAGTGACATTCTGTCAGCCGTCTTGGCAGCACAGCTTTGGAGAGAGATGGGCCTGGGATTAGCTGGATCTTTGGGTTTTGGGATCGGCACTATGTCTGCTCTATTCCAAGCAGAAGGTCTAGTTTGAGAAGTCCAGGCTAAATTAATTAACCTTAGGTATGCAGTGTCTCCCTCTGGGCCGAGGTTTCTAATCATTTTATAGGTTATTTTGTCGGCTCCAGGGGATGTATCCTTGGAGTTTTTCTTAGCCCGATTGAGCTCATCCAGTGTGAAGGGGGCATTAGTGTCAGAGACTTCTTCACATGCTGTAAGGATTCTGTGCCACCTTTCTTCCTCTAGTCCGGTCTGTACTGCTAATACATCTGGTGGAAGTTGATTGCTGGCTGCTCTCTCTGCAAACCTGGTTGCCAGTACTTCGGCTTCCTGTTGAGGATCCTTGGGGTGTGGAGCTTTAGGTGTTTTATTCCCTTTGGCCCGGTGAATTTGCTGCCACATCTCTCCGAGAGAGGTGTGTTCATTCAGGTGTGAACACCATTCCAGCCACTTTTGTTCTTTTATTTGTCTGGTCTCTCGATGTACATGCTCCTTGACCTCACAAAGTAAGATCCTGTTGCGGTCACTTGGCTGCTTTTTGTATAGCTTTCTTGTTCTATTGAGTCTATGGTTGAGTTCTTTGACACGTTCGCAATAGTACCAATGATCTTTTTGGTGTCCGGTGGACTGTTTTTTCAGTGGGATTGAGTGGTTGGCTGCACTTTGAATCGCTTTAACAAATTCTTGTTCTGCCTGATTAATGTCTTCGGGAAGATCATAGTTTCTTTGCCACTCTGAAATGAGGTTTTGAAATCGGTCCCAGTTTGCTAAAGCAAAGTTCCAGGCTTCAGATGGAGGCGGAGGTGGGGTGGGTAGGTCTAACTGAAGATCAATTTGGACCCCATAGTGGTCGCTTGTGAGTGTGGGCTCAACCTGAGCTTGTGAGTTATTCGTTGGTATGCGTTCGCTATTTAAACTGCTCATGTCCTTTTCGTTCATAGAACACCGAACCCTACACGCTCTCTGATATATTGTATAATTAACAAATATTCACAAATAAAAATTATATTTGTATATGTTATCAGAAAGGCAGATATAAAATACTTTTTGTTAATGCATCACAGAGATTATACCTTATTAGAGAGGAAAAATATTCATATTTTAAACAAGGCTTCTTGACCGATGCTCTCCCTTTCGATGAGAACTACGACCTTTTGAAGATCAATGTTAATTGAATCTAGATATTGTAAAAAACGAAGTGTTTCATGTCATCAGAAAGACATAAGCTGCATGTTAATACTTTGGCATAAATATAACTGAAGTGAAAGTGAAGATATATGCCTTTTTATAGTTACTTGATGGCTCGCTCAGGGAGTGTGAAGGCCTCCACACAAGCCAATCAATTTTATAATTAATATACATATATGCAAAATAACGTCAAAGGTCTTTATTTCAGAATAAAGACAGATGTAGACGATAATGTAAATACATTTCAAGGAAAACATATCTTAAATGAAAGCAAAGATATGGTCAAATAAATAGCCAATACCACACCATCGCCGGTGTCCGGACACATGAACAACCGCATTAGGTGAAAGGAAATGTACCTAACCATTTCCATTTACGCAACCAGTTTCCGTTCTTATGTTCTTACTTGCAATTATTGAAATTTATCATCATCATCATTTACAGAAATAAATTAACATAAAAATGTAGTAATTTTAATACACAAAACAGAAGTAGATATGTATGTAAATTATGACGCAGGATAGGATCACTATTGCAGAACTATTCGCATACTTTGCGTCATTATATACAGTACTGGAATTTAAAAAAAAAATCGCGGAATATAGAGATAACACCATCATTGGTGTCCAAGAAAAGTGTAAGTACTTCATTTATAATGATGTGCTGCCCAAAATCTTAGCGAAGTATCTAAAATTTGCTTACTGTAAGTAATTCATGCAAATGATTGTAAAGCTGCCGCCCAGTTGGGTGGGTGTGGAGCACATGACTGTTAAGCTGCCCCCCAGTTGGGTGGGTGTGGAGCACATGACTGTTAAGCTGCCGCCCAGTTAGGTGGGTGTAGAGCACATGACTGTTAAGCTGCCGCCCAGTTGGGTGGGTGTGGAGCACATGACTGTTAAGCTGCCGCCCAGTTGGGTGGGTGTGGAGCACATGACTGTTAAGCTGCCGCCCAGTTGGGTGGGTGTAGAGCAAGACTAGTAACTGGACGACTCACCATAGATGTAAAGTGCCTAGTATAGTGACTTCTGAGCCTCTTGTTGAATCACTTGTGATACAAAGATTATTGATGTGTGTATTTGTGTGGGTGATTGAATATGTATGTGAATGTATATGTATGTATATGTATATATGCAATTGACGATCACGAAACAATGATCATTTGTATGCGGAAAATTCCATATTTCATTTCTCTGGATTTTCCGCATATGTATATATATGTACATGTATGTATGATTATGTGTACATGTATATATTACATTAATAATTGTGAAGATTTTTATTTGTCTAAAGATTGTCAAAAGATTGTTATTTGCTTAGCTAAACCAACTAGAGAGTTCAGTTCCTGAACCGATTATGTGCCTCTAACCCTTTACACCACCGCCCACGGGATGGGTATGGGGTGCATAATAAAGAACAAAAATGAAAAATATTAAGAATTTAATTATAAACCACAATATGTTCTATATCATCAGAAATTCTGAAACCTATCATATATTTTCAAATATTTGCAATTAAAGTATTTATTTAGGAAATAAGTATTTTAGTTACCCTAGTTAGCTCTGAGAACACACATTCTTGCAGAAACAATTTCTTCCCACTAATCTTAGAGATGCTAATGACACCAGTCGCGACCCATTGCACAAGTCAGCAACAACAATCAACTACAGCACCATCTATGTCAGAAGATATTCAAAATGTTCTTGATATCATTGAAATTGTCAATACGAGAGCAGAATACATAAGTTGAGTGATGTCAAAGGAATCGTATTGACTGACCGAGCCCCACTGTAAATATGAAGGCCTTGGCATGCTGTGGAAAGGGAGTAGGAGTCTCTGTGCTACGAATGATATACTTGAGTACTCTAAGATCTGTTATTGATTATGCTGCACCAGTCGTCATTTCTTGTTTTGGTAAAGGTAGGATGGGCAAGTTGGAGAAGGTACAAAATGAAGCCATGAGAATTATCTTAGGATGCCCAAGACTATGATTGAGATAATGAGGATGGAGTTGAATCTGCAGAGTATTGGGGATAGAATTGCAGAGATAAATGTAGCCTCTGCCATTAGATTAATGAGAATTGTGGGAGCTAATGAATTAATCCTCTCGGTTCAAAAGGTGGGAAGTAATGAACAATGTATGATGAAGAAAAGAGCATATATGAATACCTTATGTTCTAATGCTATTAATTATGATGTTATTACAGAGTGTATTGCTGTGCCCAAGAGAAAATTCACACCACCATGGGAGGATTGTAATGTAGATGTAGTAATTACTCCCTTGCAAAAGAAAAAAAGTATGTATAAAATAGGAGAGCTGAGGGCAACATATGATTGTATAATTAGGAAATTGCCTACAGAAAACACTCTACATGTATATTGTGATGGGTCAGTAGCTAGGGATGGGAAGGCAGGATGTGGAGTCTTGATCAGGGAGTACACTGACATCGGCACTCTAGATACTGTTATTGGACGCCGCTTAACTAACAATGTCTCTTCAACGCAGGCTGAACTCCAAGGTGTATTAGCAGGATTACAGGAAGTAGTCAAATGTGGTAAAAATGCCTGCTTCTTTATTGACAGCAGAGGAGCGATAGAGTCTTTAAATAGCAGACGCCCAGTATATCAGAATATTGTGATACTCATATACTTGTCCAACCCGTGCTTGAAACAATCGAGGGACCCCACCTCCACAATGTTACGCGGCAATTGGTTCCACAAATCAACAACCCTGTTACTGAACCAGTATTTACCCAAGTCTTTCCTAAATCTAAACTTATCCAATTTATATCCATTGTTTCGTGTTCTGTCCTGTGTTGATACTTTTAATACCCTATTAATATCCCCCCGGTTATGTCCATTCATCCACTTGTAAACCTCTATCATGTCACCCCTAACTCTTCGCCTTTCCAGTGAATGCAACTTAAGCTTTGTTAATCTTTCTTCATATGAAAGATTTCTAATTTGGGGAATTAACTTAGTCATCCTACGCTGGACACGTTCAAGTGAATTTATATCCATTCTATAATATGGCGACCAAAACTGAACTGCATAATCTAAATGGGGCCTAACTAGAGCAAGATATAGCTTGAGAACCACACCAGGTGTCTTGTTACTAACGCTGCGATTAATAAATCCAAGTGTCCGATTTGCCTTATTACGAACATTTATGCATTGATCCTTTAGTTTTAAATTCTTACTAATCATAACTCCCAGATCCCTTTCGCAATCCGACTTCGCAATCACAACACCATCTAGCTCGTATCTTGTAACTCTATCATCATTACCTAACCTCAGAACTTTACATTTATCAGCATTAAACTGCATCTGCCAATCCTTTGACCATTTCAAAACCCTATCTAGATCAACTTGAAGTGATAGTGAGTCCTCCTCCGAATTAATTTCCCTAATTCTTTTCTCCCACGAACACATACTTTTATTACCTCCTTCCTCCAAATCAATTCCCATACCACTATCTACTAACAGTTTAAACCCAAACAAGCACCTCTAACCACTGGTTCCAATGAGTTCGCAACAGCAACAACCCCAGCCCTCGATAGATGCACCCCATCACGAGAATACATTTCATTTCTTCCATAGAAGTGTTCCCAGTTGTCTATGAAAGATATTGCATTTGATTTGCAATATCTTTCCAGCCAGCAATTGACACCAAGTGCCCTAGACATCCATTCATTTCCCACTCCCTTTCTTGGAAGAATGCCACATATGATCGGGATTCCTCCCTTGCTCCTAACTAATTCAATGGCTGTCCTGAATCTCTGTATTAGTTCCTCACTCCTAACTCGCCCAACATCATTACCCCCTGCACTAATACAAATAATGGGTTTGTTCCCATTTCCCGTCATAATATTATTCATGTTTCCAACAATATCACCAATTCCAGCTCCCGGATAGCATACCCTTAATCTGTAATTAGCAAACTTAATTTTAGCAATTAAGTTTAGTAATTAGCAAACCCTTAATACTTAGGAGCTACAAGAATTTTGCCCCAAGAGTGTAACAATTAGATGCTGTGCTTACTATATTAACCTGCAATGTTAAATGGGATTCTTGTAATGTTAATTGTCTATTTGTACTTACTGAATTTGTGCGCCCCTTGAGGTACTTGAAGTAGAGGGGGTAGAAATAGCCTAAGTTACTCTATCCCTTTGAAATGTATTTCTTTCTTGTCTCAATAAACATACTTGAACTTGAACTGTAAATATTTGTGGCTTCCTCTGTTGATCATAAAGTTACCGCCGCAGTCGCGTGTAAGAGACCGGATGTACCCAGTATACAAGCCGCACTAGCTATTAGTTCATATAAGCTGACAACTTACCCAGATAAACATTACTTCCTAATTATATATATATGCAAATAATACAACTGAAATGTTTAAAACGTGATTATATATATGTATCATGTGGACAGTTTTTAATGTAATTTTTTCTCCTGATATTCGGGTTCTTTATTATGCTTCATCTTGAGGAAAAGCCCAATACCTTACGCCATATTGATACTCTGTCCACAGATCATTCTCTCTCTCTCTCAAATCATATACATTGATGGTTTCCTACACCACCACACGGGTGCAGCTGCAAGTGCAGTTGCCTCTACCCATCAAACAGAACTATTTGCCTTGCTTGTTACACTAAAATGTGTAAAAGTGTGTGTGTCTATGTATGTATTAACACGATGTACTGAACGGGGTGAGAATAGCTTGAGCTACCTCATCCCTTTGTGTGTATTTTACCTCAATAAACTTATTTCAATTTCAATTTCAATTCAAGTCTCCAAACTTGATGCATTAATTGTAAGTGATTTTCTACCATCCTGCATTAATTGTAAGTGATTTCTATCATCCTTAATTGAGCGCAATTCTCTAAGACACAATTGTAACATGACCGTGTCTGAAGCTAGACAGAGAAAACACATTATTAGTGATGGTAACATAATCCATTTCATGTGAATTCCATCTTCGTTGACCTCCGAAACTTGAGGAATGGTCCAGAAAATGGCTACTAAAGTTTAAGTCAAGTGTGAAGATACTTTAGTTGATACTTAGATACTTCCAATAAGTGTAAACATAAGTGCTGGCGATGCTACCTTCATCTATTCAGACCCCAACCCAAACGCACTATATAATAATGAAAATAACAGATATAAAAAGTCCACTCATGGATGTAAACTAACAAACTCACATTAAACATAAAAAAGATCAACTACTATTTTTGTTCGGAAGTAAATCCTGAAACCAAATTCAACTTCAGATAGACAATGTTAACATTAGCAATAATGATTATGGAAAGTTTCTTGACCTATACATAGACAAGAAACTGAACTTCAGCATCCACATACAATACATATATGGGTGTTATATGTGGGTGGTGAGAGAGAGAGAGAGAGAGAGAGAGAGAGAGAGAGAGAGAGAGAGAGAGAGAGAGAGAGAGAGAGAGAGAGAGAGAGAGAGAGAGAGAGAGAGAGAGAGAGAGAGAGACAGACAGACAGAGAGAGTGAGAGAGTATTCACCTAGTTGTGCAGGCACGGGTTGAGCTCAGCTCATTCGGCCCGCCTCTCAACTGTCAATCAACTATTACTAACTACTGACTAACTAATTTTTTTTCTCTCGCACACACACACACACACACACACACACACACACACACACACACACACACACAAACAATCGACCGGGTAAACAAGGATAAACTATTCAACACTGGTGGGACGCGAACAAGGGGACACAGGAGGAAACTTAATACCCACATGAGCCACAGAGACGTTAAAAGGAACTTTTTCAGTGTCAGAGTAGTTAACGGATGGAATGCATTAGGCAGTGATGTGGTGAAGGCTAACTCCATACACAGTTTTAAATGTAGATGTGATAGAGCCCAGTAGGCTCAGGAATCTGTACACCAGTTGATTGACAGTTGAGAGGCGGGACCAAAGAGCCAAAGCTCAACCCCCGCAAGCACAAATAGGTGAGAACAAATAGGTGAGTACACACACACCAGGAAGCAACCCGTAGCAGCTGTCTAATTTCCAGGTACCTATTTAACTGCTCGGTGACATCACATTAACATTTACAGAGAGTAGGGAATTAATTAGGTATCTGGGAGCTAGTTAACTGTTGTGGGATGTATATCTTGAGGTACTGTATACAATGTTCACAACAGAGCAATGTATAATCATTTCATTGTATACAACACATTGAGAAAGAATGAAGGTTAGATCCGAAAATTATTGTGTGGCTCTCTCTTGGCTTGTTTCCGACGCGAAGAGTTGTGAATTTACATGAAAATGTACCAACAAAATCTTGTTACATAGCAGTAGGAGTAACATTTACTCCCTAGATCCACGAGTCTAGAGCGCTGTCCACTCGGCCACCACCTCTCTTATGAGAGGGAGAGAGTGAGTGTGTGTGTGTGTGTACTCACCTAATTGTGCTTGGGGAGTTGAGCTCTGGCTCTTTGGTCCCGCCTCTCAACTGTCAATCAACTGATGTACAGATTCCTGAACCTACTGGGCTCTATCATATCTACATTTGAAACTGTGTATGGAGTCAGCCTCCACCACATTACTGCCTAATGCATTACATCTGTTAACTATTTTGACACTGAAAAAGTTCTTTCTGACGTCCCTCTGGCTCATTTGGGTACTAAGTTTCCACCTGTGTCCCCTTTTTTGCGTACCACCCGTGTTAAACAGTTTATCTTTATCTACCATGTTAATTCCTCTGAGAATTTTGTAGGTAGTGATCATGTCTCCCTTACTCTTCTGCCTTCTAGTGTCGTGAGGTGCTTTTCTCGCAGCCTTTCTTCGTAGCTCATGCCTCTTAGTTCTGGGACTAGCCTAGTGCCATATCTCTGAACTTTTTCAAGCTTCGCCTTGTGCTTGACAAGGTACGGACTCCATGCTGGGGCCACATACTCCAGGATTGGTCTTACATATGTGAGAAGAAGGTTCTGAATGATTCCTTACACAGGTTCCTGAAGGCTGTTCTGATGTTAGCCAGTCTCGCATAATCACACACTCACGTGTGTGTGTGTGTGTGTGTGTGTGTGTGTGTGTGTGTGTGTGTGTGTGTGTGTGTGTGTGTGTGTGTGTGTGTGTGTGTAAAATATACACTGAGGACAGGCAGCTTGTGTATGTCTATTCGTTAGGTGTATATCGAGGTCCACCTCCAAGGTCGAACTACTGACCTCCACATTCACCCTGGGCACAAGTAGTCGCGAACCACCAACCCCAGGAGCAGGAGACAGTAGTTCTATTAACTACTTTACCTACAGCATAAAGAATAATTCCAGTAACAAGAAATGGCAGTTGTTAACTGCTTCTGGAATCCTTCCTCGAATGTAGATGTTGCAAGGTTCTTTGATTATGTAAGTTAACAATAAAGAACTAGATACAAATTAAATGTGTGCTATAAAATATGTGTATGTGACATATATTCATATAAGCACAGACGTTGCGGTATTCAGAGTAAGGACAGTTTTTCCTCAGACCCATGCTCACAGTTCCTAGAAACCAGGACAATTTAGTAATCATGCGAAACTGCGGCATCTCTTACTGAGTCCATTTTGAACAAAAGGTAGTGAACAAAAATATCGAGTACATACAAGCAAAATATATATTCAGGCATTAAGTGTGCAACTTCATCATAGTGAACAATAATAATGGTTCTGTCAACTATGGGTTTCACAATAAACTAAAGGTAACAGGATGAGCATGGGTTGCACAAACTATTGGTAACAGGATGGGTATGGGTTGCACAATAAATTACTGCGCTAGGATGAGTGTGTGTGTGTATATTATATATATATATATATATATATATATATATATATATATATATATATATATATATATATATATATATATATATATATATATATATATATATATATATATATATCAGGAGAAAAAATTACATTAAAAACTGTCCACATGATACATATATATAATCACGTTTTAAACATTTCAGTTGTATTATTTGCATATATATATAATTAGGAAGTAATGTTTATTTGGGTAAGTTGTCAGCTTATATGAACTAATAGCTAGTGCGGCTTGTATATGGGTACATCCGGTCTCTTACCCTCGACCGCGGCGGTAACTTTATGGTCAGGAAGCCACGGATATTTACAATGGGGCTCGGTCAGTCAATATGATTCCTTTGACATCACTCAACTTATGTATTCTGTTCTCGTATTGACAATTTCAATGATATCAAGAACATTTTGAATATCTTCTGACATAGATGGTGCTGTAGTTGATTGTTGTTCATGACTTGTCGAATGGGTCGAGACTGGTCTCATTAGCATCTCTCAGATTAGTGGGAAGAAATTCTTGCTGCAAGAATGTGTGTTCTCAGAGCTAACTAGGGTAACTAAAATACTTATTTCCTAAATAAATACTTTAATTGTAAATATTTTAAAATATATGGTATGTTTCAGAATTTCTGATGATATAGAACATATTGTGGTTTATAATTAAGTTCTTAATAGTGATCCTATCCTGCATCATAATTTACATAATATCTACTTCTGTTTTGTATATTAAAATGACTACTTTTTATGTTAATTTCTTTCTGTAAATGATGATGATGATAAAGTTCAGTAAATGTAAGTAAGAACATAAGAATGAAGGTAACTGCAAAAGACTTATTGGCCCATACGAGGCAGCTCCTCGTATGGAGCTGCCTTTGATAAGTAATTACCAAAGAAGGCACCAAGCCGGGAAGGCTGTGTAGCACAATCAAATAAGTCTACTGCTCCTGAAGAGGACGGTATTACTTACAGTTTACTGAGATTAGTCTCACAAGTACCAGGTAATCCACTTTTAGTGTTGTACAGAATGAGTTTAAGTGAAGGAGTATTACCTGATGATTGGACAGTGTCATTGTTCCCATCCCCCAAAGCACACTCAGATAATTATAGACCCATATCTCTAACATAACTTTGTCTATTAGCACAGTTTTCGGCGTGAAGGCATTGAGTAGATCTCGGCAATACAAGAAGTTTCAAGCTAAACTTTCTAATATGCTACACTCACCTGAGGTCCGTAGAAGAGCTAAATCTGATTATGCATTTTGGTTCTACAAGGTAGCCAACTCCATCAAAATATTAAATATGTACCCAACTCAATTAACGATTAATCAACCAATTACTCCATGGGATAAATTGGATCTAGCAGTTGATTTTGTAAATGCACCCAAGAAAGATAATGTACACTCTACATTATTAAAACAGTTAACACTGAAAAGCATCACTGAGAGTACTCAGGGTATGGGTAACGATGTGTATCAGTGTGTTACGGACCCGAGCCCAACGTCCGAGCATGGAGCAGTGTCGACCACGCCATCTGTGGGTCAGCTCCCGAAACCCCCTCCAAATGGACGGCGCCATCGAGTGAGGACAGGAAATGCCAGCCACAAGGGCTAGTTTCCCGTCCTGATCAGCTCATAACACAGCCGCTGCTAACCTCTGGTGAGGTGGCGATTGGACAGCAACGCCATCTATGGAGTGGATAGGTGGGCGTTTGTGTCTAAGCCGGTAAGTAAGGTGTCCTAGTGTGTCCCTGTTACTGATGACGTGTCTGATTACAGAGTCGACCTGGGACTGCTGTAATGAACATTGGACCACTCTACCCAAGGCAGTCGTCTTGTCTCCAAGTGTTTGCTGCAGCAGCTGTGAGTCGCCCCCCCCCCAGATGAACACTGTGGTGTTAGTCTGCCTGTGAAGTGGCAGTTGAGGGATTGTCATACCCGGGACTGACTGGTGGAGACACTTAACCACTGGGGTGTTGTGGCAAGGAGAGTGGTCTGTGGGATCACACGAGGCTCCTGACTAGGGTTCGCGACCTTAGTATCGATCGTGGAGTGGCCTAACCAGCGTCGCTGATTGGAACCTGCCAGCTACCGGCTGGACTTGTGGTTGATGGCCTCCACGACGGTGCCCCCAGTGGAACTGTGGTTTGGCTGGCCTGTGGACAGGGTAGACTCAAGAGGATCGAAGGATTCATAGTGAGGCCCCAAGAGCTTAGCATCGTGAGCACTGTGAACGTCCAGAGTCTTCCAAAGAAGAGAGCGTTGTACATTATAGTGTTTATTCCTCCCCCTTGTGATAATCTTTATATTATTTATGGTGACGGTGTTAATTATATTATTAAGTTTTTGATTTTATTTCCCTTCCCCTTTTATTTTTCTTGCTTTACGGATCACATCCCTTGAAAGCCACTACTAGTTTGGGGCCGGATACCCTACCTCTAACAATATCAGAGAACGAACCCGGTTGCGACCCGAGAGGGCGTAACATAATTGGCATCCCCAGCGGGATCCGACCCCTTGTCAAGTATGTTTGACAGGGGTGGTGAAGTGGCGTAATCCCTGTAAATAATTCCCCCTGTGTGTGACTATTAGGACGTTATACGTCCTGTGCAGTGCTCGGAGTGACGGAGTGACTAAGCGCAATATTGTGTAGTGCGGTGCTCAGAGTGATTCAGTGCAATATTGTAGAGCGAAGTGTTCGCTGTGATCAAGTGCAATATTGTGTAGTGCGGTGCCCGGAGTAATTACGTGCAATATTGGCAAGTGCAGTGTTTGGCGCGATAAAGTGCAATATTGACGTAGAACAATGCTCGGTGCGTTAAGTGCTAAAGTGAAAGCAGTGTGTTAAGTGCTAGTGACAATGGCAGAAAAATCGACCATCGACGATCTGGACGATGTTCAGGCTTTTCTGAACAGGGAGGACTGTCTTGCCAGATTAAAATATCTGGGCAAACAGGAACTCGTACTGGTGAGTGCCTACCTGGAGATCAAGATCCGTGCCAGTGATTCCCGTGTGGAGATCTTGTCCAAGGTTCACTGGCATTTGAAGGCCGAAGAAAAACAAGAAAGTGAGGCGCTAGGTACAAAGGAAAGTGAAGAAGTAGCTTCCACTGAAAAGGAAGATAAAGGCAGTGACATTGACAGTGATGCAGGTGAGCTAAATATAAGTTTACTTCCAGTCAAAATGCGTGCCTTAGAAATAAATCGTGAGATAGAATGGAAGAAGTTAGAAATAGAACGAGAATTAAAAGATAAAGAAATGGAGATGAAAGAAAAGGAAATGGCGATGAGGCGTTTAGAATTAGAAGAAAGGAAAGAAGAGCGAGAGAGAGAAGAGAAACGAGAAAGAGAAGAACGAGAAAGAGAAAGAGAAGAACGAGACAGACAAGAACGACGAGACAGAGAGGAAAGAGAGTGACAACATGAGCTAGAAGTATTGCCGTTAGGCGGTGGTCGGAGGCAAACAACTGGAACAAGTCTTTTCGATCCGGTGAGGAACATCAAAATGGTCCCGAAGTTCAACGAAAAGGAAGTTTCGAAGTTCTTCGCGGCCTTCGAGAAAGTCGCTGCCTCTTTGGAGTGGCCAAGGAAGAATTGGGCCATCATGATACAGTCAGTCTTGACTGGGAAGGCCAAATCGCCTACTCCACGTTGTCCCTTGACGACTCCGGCGATTATGACAAGGTGAAGAAGGTAGTGCTCATGGCGTACCAATTGGTACCTGAGGCTTACAGGCAGAAGTTCAGGAACCTGAAAAAGACCTCAGAGCACACTTTCACCGAATTCGCCACTATCAAGGAGCGACTTTTCCAGGAATGGTGTGCCTCTCGGAAGGTGGAGACCAAAGAAGACCTCGAGCAGCTCATACTGTTAGAGGACTTCAAGGATTGTTTGTCTGGAGACCTGAAGACGTACTTAGAGGAGCAGCAGGTAGAGACCTTGAGTGCGGCAGCCACCATGGCTGAGGAATACATCCTGACGCACAGGCCTTCTGCTAAGTACGTCCCGAGGAATTACCCACGCCGGTTTGACAAACCTGGTCATGACGAAGAGGAGAACCCCGTCCCACAAAGCGCTACGAAGACGCCCCCAAGTAGCCCTCGAAGGACGAGTCCTAGCAGTCCGAAACACCGGAGTCCGAGGAGGAATATGGTGTGCTGGACTTGTGGGCAGAAAGGGCATGTAGCTGCTATGTGCCGAGGCAGAAGAGGTAGCGGCGCACGTAGGGAGGTGATGTTGATGAGCTGTTTGACACTACCAGCAGGAAGCCAGTCTACGACTACGCAGGAAGAACCACGATTGTTTGCCCCTCACACTTCAAGCGGGTATGTATCGAGTAATCATACTGGTAGATCAGTTGTAGTGCTCAGAGATAGTGGAGCAGCCCAGTCCCTGATCGTGAGAGACTCGTTACCCGAGGGAGTAAGAGAAGACGGGAGACAAAAGGTTATCCTGATTGGGTTTCCGAGGACGCAGTACATCGCCCCTTTAGTGCCGATACATCTCGACTCGCCTTACTTCAGCGGCACATGTGCGTTGGCAGTAGTCGATACCCTACCTATAGCTGGGATTGACGTGATACTAGCCAACGACTTGGTGACAGATTGGAGCACCAATCATCCCAAAATTGTGGACGAGTCGGCCGGGACAGCGAGGTCTGAGGTAACAGCGGGCAGTGGTAATGTCCAGGTACAGTCAGACCCGGAATCAGATAAAATGTTTAATCCTTCCTCTCGCCTACAGATTGACAACATCCTAGCAGAGTCTCCTGATTCTTCTCCCAATTAGGAACAGGAGGTTACGATGGCAGAGGCAACTGAGCATGAAGAGAGGTCTCGCGTGCAAGTACCCACGGATACCAAAGAGTCTGGAGCGAAGGCGGATGTGTACTTGCGGTATGGCAAGGTACAGCGTTCATTGAACCGGCCAGAGATTCCCCAGACGTCAGAGGTATGTGAGGTATGTTCGAAAGGTCTAGTGCCCTCTTCGGTCCAAACCAGGCTAATGGTTATAGCCGGCTATGGACGTTTCAAGCTCAGGAAACTTATCCCTAAGTTAACCAAATGTTTCCTAGCGGTATTTTTTGTTCTTATGTGTGTTCTTGGTAAGGACCAGTGGACGACTCGACAGATGATGGCTCCCACGAACATCGCGAGGAGGTCCCAGGGATTGGAGACGTGCACAGTGAGTGTTGCAGTTGAAGAAGGGACCTGGAAGGTGATGGCAGATACAGGAGGTACGAGAGATGATAATATGAGTGACTGTTTCCGACAGGTTGACACCCCCCGCGTGATTGCTGAGCCTAGATGCAGCGTTATACGGAACGTTGGTCGACCTGACGGTGGCAGAGCGAATGCCATCTTCGGAGTACAAGCAGCTCTGTTGGGACTAGGTGTGGGCTTAGTAGAGGAGTATGCTGTGAGTACTGATTTGACTGTCGCTGTCACTCTAAATAATCCAACCCCTGTATTCCAGGTTCCCGTCTCCCTGAAGGACCGCCGGACCGGTACCAGAAATGCCGTCTGTGACCAGCCATCATCGGTGCCACGACACAGGGATGTGTCGATTCACCCCAAATCGCGTCGATGTCGATCCTTACTCGAGACACGTGAGATTATGCTCCGGATTAACATCTCGGTGGAGGTGTGGGAAGTTGCAACAGGCAGGTCATTGCCTTCCATCTGCAAGTTTCATCTGTGCCAGAGTTTCCCGTTCGGACAGTTCTGTGGACAAGACAGCCTCATCACTCCCGTTTATAGTGTACGTGAGTCCATTTGGAGTTGTGTCCCCGTACTAATTTGGTTTGTGTTTCTCTTTATAGAACCCCAAACCAAATTCCTTTTGGTGGGGAGGTGTTACGTTACGGACCCGAGCCCAACGTCCGAGCATGGAGCAGTGTCAACCACGCCATCTGTGGGTCAGCTCCCGAAACCCCCTCCAAATGGACGGCGCCATCGAGTGAGGACAGGAAATACCAGCCACAAGGGCTAGTTTTCCGTCCTGATCAGCTCATAACACAGCCGCTGCTGACCTCTGGTGAGGTGGCGATTGGACAGCAACGTCATCTATGGAGTGGATAGGTGGGCGTTTGTGTCTAAGCCAGTAAGTAAGGTGTCCTAGTGTGTCCCTGTTACTGATGACGTGTCTGATTACAGAGTCGACCTGGGACTGCTGTAATGAACGTTGGATCAGTCTACCCAAGGCAGTCGTCTTGTCTCCAAGTGTTTGCTGCAGCAGCTGTGAGTCGCCCCCCCCCCCCCGGATGAACACTGTTGTGTTAGTCTGCCTATGAAGTGGCAGTTGAGGGATTGTCATACCCGGGACTGACTGGTGGAGACACTTAACCACTGGGGTGTTGTGGCAAGGAGAGTGGTCTGTGGGATCACACGAGGCTCCTGACTAGGGTTCGCGGCCTTAGTCGCTGATTGGAACCTGCCAGCTACCGGCTGGACTTGTGGTTGATGGCCTCCATGACGGTGCCCCCAGTGGAACTGTGATTTGGCTGGCCTGTGGCCAGGGTAGACTCAAGAGGATCGAAGGATTCATAGTGAGGCCACAAGAGCACCAAGAGCTTAGCATCGTGAGCATCGTGAACATCCAGAGTCTTCCGAAGAAGACAACATTGTACATTATAGTGTTTATTCCTCCCCCTTGTGATAATCTTTATATTATTTATGGTGACGGCGTTAATTATATTATTAAGTTTTTGACTTTATTTCCCTTCCCCTTTTATTTTTCTTGCATTACGGATCACATCCCTTGAAAGCCACTACTAGTTTGGGGCCGGATACCCTACCTCTAACAATATCAGAGAACGAACCCGGTTGCGACCCGAGAGGGCCGTAACACAGTGCTATACCGACGGTTCTGTAGAAGAAGGTGGACGATGTACCGGATGCGCATGTAATATATTTGAACAATCTTCTCTCGTACATACAGCAATGAAGCGGGTCAATGATTTAGCAAGTACAACTCAAACCGAACTTGCAGGCATATACCTTGCCACTGAATTTTTAAAAGACAAAGGCAGAGGACTTATATACTGTGATTCGCAGAGTGCACTCCTGGTATTGAACGCACATAGTAGTGACACCCAGAAAATAGTCAGTGATATTCGAATGAATATTTTAGCTGCCAAATAAAAGAGATTTGAAATTAAATTCCTATGGATACCATCACATGTTGGCATCTCAAGGCATGACACTGTTGATATGCTTGCAAAGACAGCCTGTAGAAAACCAGTGGTAGAAATTGATATGGGTGTTTCATTAGCAGTGACAAAGAGAATACTTAAACAAACATCTAATAAAAATCTCACCGACCTAACATATTCACAAAGACCTGAAAGTTGTTGCATTAAATATTATGATAGATATCGTGAGGAGACATTCACATACAGGATTAATGGTACAAGAACCCGGCAATGTGATGTTATAGTGGCCAGAATACGCTTGAGATATAGACGTATCTGGTAGCTTTCTCAAAACCCAAATGTCGAGTACACAATGTGTCAACTTTGTGAAAGAGAAAATATGCACTCCCTTGAACATTATATTGTAGAATGTCCCATACTGACTGACTTTCGCCCTCCTGGGCTAAGGTATGCTGAACTGTGTAATTACTATTTGAGTACTGGAACACTTGATGATATATTGGACTTGTACCCTAGATTGACCATGTAACGTATCAATTATACAATGAATGTATGTGATGTAACTCTATAACCTGAGGTTGTGAAAGCACCTTAATCACCTTCAGTGATTAAGTGCTTAATTGCACACTAGTTTCTCTATCAGTTATCTCACCTTGTCAGAGTAAAAGAGACAAATATATGTGTATATATGTATATGTACGCATATGTCTGTGTGTGTATATGTATGTGTATAAAGTATATGTGGAAGCTGATCAGAATTACATTTCACCTTTGTAAATGCACGTTAATGACACTATGTAAAAGACACATCGAACACTTTATGTAGGGCATACATAAATCTGTGTATTTATGTATTTACGTATGTAGCTTAGCCTAGCATTTTAAAAGCACTACAATCATCTTCTGTGGTTGATTGTTCAATAAATCCCTGAACTATATGTTTAACAAATCTCTAACCCTATCCATGGAGTTAGTTAGTTTAGTTCATATATTATGCACCTCATATACTCATCTTGTGGGCGGTAGTGGAAAGGGTTACAGAGTCCATGGCGGACAGAAGAAAATGTATATATGGTGGTTAGCATTGTTAATGTGTGGCCACGTCTGTGGTAGAAAATAATACAAAAAATCAAATAAAGGTATTATTGAAGCTTTATAGGAAAACATTAAATCCTAAATATATCTTTAATATTATACTTGAAATATTGTATACTTTGCTCTCTCCATCGTACTTCTGCACCTGCTGGCAAGTGGTGCGGTGTGATGTGCAGGTGATGTTCATTACTGGGTGAGCTGGCAGGTGGTGCTCACCTGCCAGCTCACCCAACGAAAATTTGGTTTTTAATACACTTACACATTTATTGGGTCTTTCCTTCACCTTCATTCAAGCACTAGGGTATTACAGTAAGTGTTTTAAATATAATATTTATTAACGTTATTATTTTTAATTTTTATTATTATTAGTATTATTATTAACAGGAGAGGAGTGTGTGTGTGTGGGGGGGGGGGGGGGGAGTAATGGTCCAGATGTCCACATCCCAATGCCCCCCCTTCCAGGACTGGGGGTGCGGGGGTGTACAATAAACTATACCCACCTCCGGCAGCAGCTTGTCGAAGGCGGGAGTGGAGCCTAGACAGTTTGTCATGATAATTAGTGATGGCTCTTATTTTGATTATGGGTCCGTAATCCAGTTAAGCTTTTATTCTTAATTTATATTACAATGCTGGTAAAATACACTTCTTGATGATGAGTATAGAGTACAAATGAACTCATTGTGTACCCAAGTTCAAGTTCAAGTATGTTTATTGAGATAAGCAATAAATACATCTCAAAGGGATAGAGTAGCTTAGGCTATTTCTACCCCCCTCTAATTCAAGTCCCTCAAGGGGCGCACAAATGCTGTGAGTACAAATAGACAAATAACATTACAAGAATCCAAACAAGAATTGTGTATCCTATACTCACAGGATGAGTATAGGGTACACAATAAACTACCACTCACATCATGGGTATGGGTTGCACAAGAAACTATCGCGCAGAGGATGAATATGGAGAGCAAAGTAAACAAAGATTCACACGATGAGAAAGGGTTGCACAATGTCCTATGACTATGACACAATAAACTACAGGTCACAGGATAAGTATGGGTTGCACAATAAATTACAGGTCACAGGATGGGTATGGGCTGCACAAACTACCGGTAACAGGATGAGTATGGGGTGCACAATAAATTACCGCACAGAGGATGAGTATAGGGTGTACTGGTTGGGTACATTTCCTTTCACCTAATGCGACTATTCATGTGTCCGGACACCGACGATGGTGTGGTATTGGCTATTTATTTAACCATAACTTTGCTTTCATTTAATAATTATATTAAGATATGTTTTCTTGAAATGTAGTTACATTATCGTCTACATCTGTCTTTATTCTGACATAAAGACCTTTGACGTTACTTTGCATATATGCAAATTAATTATAAAATTGATTGGCTTGTGTGGAGGCCTTCACACTCCCTGAGCGAGCCATCAAGTAACTATAAAAAGGCATATATCTTCACTTTCACTTCAGTTATATTTATACCAAAGTATTAACATGCAGCTTATATGTCTTTCTGATGACATAAAAAACTTCGTTTTTTACAATATCTAGATTCAATTAACATTGATCTTCAAAAGGTCGTAGTTCCCATCGAAAGGGAGAGCGTCGGCCAAGAAGCCTTGTTTAAAGTATGAATATTTTTCCTCTCTAATAAGGTATAATCTCTGTGATGGATTAACAAAAACTATTTTATATCTGCCTTTCTGATAACATATACAAATATAATCTTTATTTGTGAATATTTGTTAATTATGCAATATATCAGAGAGCGTGTAGGGTTCGGTGTTCTATGAACGAAAAGGACATGAGCAGTTTAAATAGCGAACGCATACCACCGAATAACGCTATTATCTATCTAACAAATTTATTGTCCTGTGGAGTTGATTTAACTTCCAGACACGTTTTGTTTAATAAATATTAAAGATTTAGTGGCTGTTTATGAAAGATATTATTATAAATACACATTCTACTTGTTAATATCACCAATTAAATTTGGGACAATTTGAGCCATGAAATGCGACGACTTGATCACTGTGTACAGGAGGCTGCTATGGCAGCAAACACTCTCCAGGCGACCATATATCTTGGATAAGTCGCTCCACAAAATTGTCGCTTGGACCGTCGACTTCCTATGGCGTCACCTCTCACATATTTACGTCTCATTTCGTGATGAAATTAGATTATTTAAGAGTAAAAATAGGTTTGATCATGTTCTACGTGTAGCACCAACATTATAGTAAGTAAATATACCATATTTCTTTATTACTTACGTAATGCTAGGAGGATTTGGGGTCTTTTGGGCCGATTTGGGTCGATTTGGGTAATTCTATGGACCCCTCTCAGGCTCAGACTTGCTCTTTCTCTTGCTTTCTTTCTCTCTATCTCATCTCTTATCATTGTTTTACCTTTCTCTGTCTGAGTCAGTCTCTTTTCTAGTTTTCTTTCTTTCTCTATATTTCAAGTTTCTTTCAGTCTCTGTCTCTCTTCTACTTTTCTCTGTGCATTTCTTTTTCTCAATCTCAAGTCTTAGCGACTCTGCCTCTTTTATTACATTTTTACTTACATTATTACTAAGATGAAGAATGAATTTATATGAGAAAAAAGTAAAAGAGGAAGGAAAGGGTAAATACAAGGGAATATTAGATTAAGAGAGGAAAGGGAGGTTAGAAGAGAAGGTGGATTTGAATAAAATATTTAAACACAACATATAAAGGGGATAAAATGTTTGAATTCACTTAAACAAAAACAAAAGCTATATCTGTAAGATTGGGTTAAGGATAATATATTTTACAAAATATGTCCAACACAATTAACAAAACAAATAAACTACGTCGGAAAGGTTAGGTTAAGGACAAAGAATAAGAGCAAATTATATTAAACACAATAAATACACGTAGATCTGAAAGAGGTTAGTTAAAGAACAAAGAATAAGAACAAATAATATCCAACATAATATATACAACCTAAGAGATACTTGATGAGCTTTATGTAAAAATTAGTAAAGGGCTTAAAACACTACTTTTAGCAAATATAACCTGAAAATGCTTAAATACACCATCTTTAACCAATATCCCTTGAAAATGCATGAACACTCATCTTTAGCCATTATCACTTGAAATGTAAAAATTACCCAATTTTAACAAAATCTTGGAAAAGTTTAAGCATCCATCTTTAACCAATATCCCCTGATAATGTAACAAATGTAAAAGAAACCTGGATTGACAAACATATGTCCTACAGGAAACATATATTCAACTGATCTAATGCATATAATGGTGAAAATTAAAACCTTAACAGAGGTTATTGAATAAATGGGCTCTATGTTTGGAACTGAAAAATAAAAGTGATGAATGAGAAGAAATAGTATATTAAATGTATTAAGAAAGTATGGAAAGATTAGATGTTGTAAATAGGTTAGGAATGGTTGGGATAGGTTTGGGTTGGGTTAGGTACTGGGAAGCATGCTCAAAGGAAGGGGACTATCAGGGGAAAGCGCCAAGCCATTACGACTATATAGCACTTGGAAGGGGTCAGGATAAGAATATAGGATGGGACGGCGTGGGGATGGGGGTGGGGGGGGAGGAATGATGCCTAGCGACTTGGGGCAGGGTCGGGGATTGAACGCCGACCTGCATGAAGCGAGACCGGCGCTCTACCGTCCAGCCTAAATGGTTGGGAGAGCATGCTCAAGCAACACTTTATATAGAATATTAGAGATTGACAGCAGAACAAACAGAGGGGAATGGTAATAAGAATTGGATAGGTTAAGACACTATAAGTAAAATAGTTGACTGTGCATTTTTGTAATGTTCTGAAATTAGTATCTGTGTAAGAGTTTCTTAAAGTGGCTAAGTGTTTGTGAGAGTTGTGCTAGTTTCTGTATGAGTGCATGTGATCTGTGTTAGTATGTGAATATATGTAAGTATTTACATGTTTGACTAAGTTTATATAATTTGTGTAATTTTGAAAGAATTTGTATATACAGGAAAACTTATGAAAGTTTGAGAAAATGAGTAAGTAAATGAATTGAGAGTATGTGCACATGTGCATGTCTATATTTGGTTTATATTATGTAAGTTTATGCTCAAGTAATGTAAGTTAGGTTAGGTTAGGTCGGGAAAGTTACATTATGTTAGGTAAGATATGTAAGTTAGGTTAGGTAGGGGAGGTTCTTTTACGTTAGGTATGTTATGTAAGTTTGGTTAGAAAGGGATTGTTGTGTTACCTTAGGTAAGTTATGTAAGTTAGGTTAGGTTAGGTAAGTTATGTCAGCTAGGATAGATTATGGAAGTTATGTTAAGGTCCATCAGGTTGGAGAGGTTAGACAAGTTAGGTTGGGTTATCTTGAGATGATTTCGGGGCTTTAGTGTCCCCGCGGGCCGGTCCTCGACCAGGCCTCCACCCCCAGGAAGCAGCCCGTGACAGCTGACTAACACCCAGGTACCTATTTTACTGCTAGGTAACAGTGGCATAGGGTAAAAGAAACTCTGCAAATTGTTTCTCGCCGGCGCGCGGGATCGAACCCGGGACCACAGGATCACAAGCCCAGCGTGCTGTCCACTCGGCCTACCGGCGCTCTAGGTTAGATTAGGTTAAGCAAGGGAAGTTTCACAAAGTAGATTATGTTAGGTAAGTTATGTTAGGTAAGTTATGAAAGTATGGTAGGTGAGGTTAGGTAAGATGGGTTAGGATTGTGAGATTAGGTAACTTGGGTTAGGTAGGTGATGTTAGATAGTTTGGTTAGGTATGTTTGGTTAGGTAGGTGAGGTTAGGTAAGTTGGGTTAGGTAGATGAGGTTAGGTAGGTGAGGTGATGTAAGTTAGGTCATGGAAGTTATTATAACCTACATCAGGTAGGTGAGGATAGGTAAGTTATGTCAGGTAGATTAGATTTATGATGTTATGTTAGTTCCATCTGGAAGGTAAGTTGTGTAAGTTAGGTTAAGGAAGTTATGTTAAGTTACATCATGCAGGTGAGGATAGGTAAGATGGGTTAGGTAGGATAAGACAGGTAGTGGAAGTTATGAAAGTTAGGTAAGTTAAGTCAGGTAGGTAAGAAAAATTACATATACCTTTGTATTAAGTTGATAGAGAGTTTTCCATAAACAAATAGAGAGTTTTCCATGAACAACATTACAAGATATGTCTTTGGAAAAAGTTTGTCTTAACAATATATATATGACAGAAAAATTGCTTAATAGAAGTTACATGATAAGAAATGATTGATATGTTACAGAGAAATGAGGTAATTTTGTGAGTGATATAATAGAGATATGTGATGAAATGTTAATCACACATCTATTCAAAATCACAAATGTGTGATATTAAATGTTATAAACAAGTTTTGACTGTAAATGTCTTAGTGAAACTTACTACATAAAAGTTAGTTAT
The DNA here is from genome assembly GCF_040958095.1 of Procambarus clarkii. Classification (NCBI taxonomy): domain Eukaryota; kingdom Metazoa; phylum Arthropoda; class Malacostraca; order Decapoda; family Cambaridae; genus Procambarus; species Procambarus clarkii. Next base: position 2,482,174 of record NC_091168.1, read on the forward strand.
TTGAACTCATTTTTATTTGAAGCATATGTTTATTAATACATAAATGTACGAAATATTATGAAAGGTTGTACAAGTTAACTTGCTATAATACTTAAAGTTGTTTGTGACTGCATAAAGACATGTCTTTGTAAGTTTAACATAAATGATCGATTAAATATGTTACAGAATAATTTATTTAGAACATAAAGAGTAAATGTTACATATGACTTGAAAAAGTTACCCTTGATTAATGAAGGAGGTGCAATTCTTAATTAAGGTGTGTTAATGAGAGATTTCCTGGAAAGAAGCCTTGTTATATAAAAATGTTTTATAGATCATCTTATGATGCATGAAGGTGTCTTGGAGAATACTTTTGATGTCACTGAGTGTATTCATGTTACATAAATACATCACCGATAGTGTCTTTTAATGTGTGAAGATGTCTCGGAGCATATAAATGAAACACAAAGATGTCTCAGAGAGTATCCTTGATGTCTCTGAAAGAATTCTTCGTGCATAAAGAGGGTAAGGAGAGTAACCTTTGTTACATGAAGATACCTTGGGGGAATATGCTTGATGTCTCTGAGAGTATATTTTGATGCATAAAGGTATCTTGGAGATGTTTTGGAGAATATCATTGATGACTTGCAGAGTATCCTTTGATGTGGAAAGATGTTTAAAAGAGTAATTTAGTTTAGAAATGTTATGAAGAAAGTTATACTTGACAATTTTGTTAGTGCAGTGAATCCTTATTTAAGATGAGACATGAAAAGTGCGTCACACTAAATTTATTACTGAATGAAACGTAGTTTTGTTTAAGAACAGTATTAGTAAGATGTATTAAGTTGATAAAGAGAAATGTAGTGAGAGTTTTACAAATAATTTTATAAATGAGCAAAGTTTTGTCGATAAAATCTGGAAATAAATAAAATAATTTGTAAATGACTAAACAATTTGTAATTAAATCAATTGGTAAATAAATAATTTGTTGAGAAATAGTAATGTGGTCGATAGTATGTATCAAAGAAATAGTTATTGTCCAAAGATGTAATTGTACATTTGGTTTAAAGAAACAAACAGAGAACATGTTACAATATGAAAAGAAAACAGAGAACATGCAAAGACGTGAATAGCATAATGAGAACATAAATAACGTGTACAAATTTGTGCAGAGTCAATTTAAGAACATTCTGAGAATATGGTGAGAATATATGAAGTGTACAATGAACATGCTGTGAAAATTAGGAGAACATGGCGAAAACATACAAATGTGGAAAGAACATTTAGAGAGCGTTTAAGAATATGGAGAATGTGTAACAAGAAGTGCAGAAAACGTGTAAGAATATGCAAAGGGCGGAAGAAACAAGTAAGAACGCATAACGAGATGTACGGAGAACATGCTTATATAATATAACAAGATATAATATAACAAGAAATATAACAAGCATATAAGAATATGCTTGTTATATTTCTACCTCCGAGGCTTCTGAGTAAGAATGTTAAGAAGGCTTATTGAATCATTAATTATTATTTGTGGTAAATTTCTCTGAAATTAAATGAAAGGAGGAGAAAGTGAAAGTGTGAGATGCAGGGAGAGCAGAGAGGGTGTAAGGGAAGATATGTACAAGGGGGAACTGTGGGGGAGGGCGTTAGTGAGTGGTGGGGAGGGGGGGGGAGGGAGGGAGGGGAAGGGAGGGGAGAGAGGTAATAATTCATTTCATACGTCCTGTCACTTACCGCAATGATATTGCATGTTATGGTAACCACACTGATATGGCATTCCTGAGTGTTTATTTACCTACACACATATGCACGCGCATGTGTGAGAGGGAGTGCTATTGAAGAAGCGGTAATGGCTCATGTACAGTCATAACTACCATTAGCAACAGTAGCACGCCCTCATCACAACCAACAGTAGCAATAGTAACAAACCCCTATTAAAACTAATGGTAGCAATCCCCCTATCTCAACTACCATAAGAAAGAATAGCGCTCCTCCATCAAAACTAGTAGGCATCCATCAGTCTCAGGAGACAATTGAGTTGTGCTCTGGTTGTCGGTCTGGAGTGGCCTCTCCAGGTCGCAAAGCCAGAGTAGGTTGATACGGAGGAGAAGCTGTCACCCAAGCAGCAGGTCCCACCTCTCCATGGCGCCGAAAGTCTCCAATGGAAAGGCAAACGCCAATACGATTGGTTCCAGTGCCGTCGCAGGAACTGTGAGCTCCGGAGTTGACCTCGAGGTTGGTGAAAGACGGCACAAGGACTCCAAACACGGAGACCGCTGTGGTCGGGACCGGAGAAGAACCACAACTATTACTTGTAGAACCACAACTACAAGTAGCAATAATTGCACTTCCCCATCACAACTACCAGTCGCACCCCCTATCACAACTACCAGTATCACACCCCTATCACAACTACCAGTACCACCCCCCTATCACAGCTACCAGTAGCACACCCCTATCACAACTACCAGTAGCACACCCACATCACAACTACCAGTACCACACCCCTATCACAACTACCAGTACCACACCCTATCACAACTACCAGTACCACACCCCTATCACAACTACCAGTACCACACCCCTATCACAACTACCAGTACCACCCCCTATCAAAACTACCAGTACCACCTCCCTATCACAACTACCAGTACCACACCCCTATCCCAACTACCAGTACCACACCCCTATCACAACTACCAGTACCACCCCCCTATCACAGCTACCAGTAGCACACCCCTATCACAACTACCAGTAGCACACCCACATCACAACTACCAGTACCACACCCCTATCACAACTACCAGTACCACACCCTATCACAACTACCAGTACCACACCCCTATCACAACTACCAGTACCACACCCCTATCACAACTACCAGTACCACACCCTATCACAACTACCAGTACCACCCCCCTATCACAACTACCAGTAGCACACCCACATCACAAATACCAGTACCACCCCCTATTACAACTACCAGTACCACACCCACATCACAACTACCAGTAGCACACCCACATCACAACTACCAGTAGCACACCCACATCACAACTACCAGTAGCACACCCACATCACAACTACCAGTAGCACCTCCACATCACAACGACCAGTAGCACACCCACATCACAACTACCAGTAGTAAACCCACATCACAACTACCAGTAGCACACCCACATCACAACTACCAGTAGCACACCCTACCACAACTACCAGTAGCACACCCACATCACAACTACTAGTAGCACACCCCTATCACAACTACCAGTAGCACACCCACATCACAACTACCAGTAGCACACCCACATCACAACTACCAGTACCACACCCCTATCACAACTACCAGTACCACACCCCTATCACAACTACCAGTAGCACCCCTCTATTACAACTACCAGTACCACCCCCCCTATCACAACTACCAGTACCACCCCCTATCACAACTACCAGTACCACCCCCCTATCACAACTACCAGTAGCACTCCCCTATCACAACTACCAGTACCACCCCCCTATCACAACTACCAGTAGCACACCCCTATCACAACTACCAGTACCACACCCCTATCACAACTACCAGTACCACACCCCTATCACAACTACCAGTACCACACCCTTATCACAACTACCAGTACCACCCCCCTATCACAACTACCAGTACCACCCCCTATCACAACTACCAGTACCACCCCCCTATCACAACTACCAGTAGCACACCCCTATCACAACTACCAGTACCACCTGTCGGAAAATCCGACACCATTTAATAATCATACAGATAATAGCTGTGTTGTATAAACAAGTTACCCATAGAAAACGTACTTGTAGTGGAATTACCGTCTAAAGAAAACGGGATATCATCACCACATACTATTATAATTCACCAGCTATTCTGCTGGGAATTATTCTTAAATACATTAGTCTTTGGACTTTACCATCATAAAAACATCTTTCATAAATTAACTTAATTATCAATATTAAAGTAGAGTAAATGTGACCCTTCTATCACTTTCTGAAATCTGGACAAAGTAGGCCAGGCGTCAGAGTGGAGGAAGGAGGGAGCCATTGTTGTGTCACCTCCGAGACGTGTGGAGCAAATTCGGCTCCTATCATTCTGGACAATGTCGGCCAGTAACGTCAATAGTATGGAGTGTTAAACAGCCATTGTGTATATACGAGACCAGAGGCTCACACGGGAGCAAATTCGGCTCCTGTTAATTTTACTTGGACGTAGTGTTATGGAAACCAAAGGTACCATCTCCAACACGATGTCTACAATTCAAGTTAAGTCTATCCGAAACCCGTTTATCATTCATTTATGGCCATTAATGTCAGGATATAGGGTGACCCGGTTAGATCACATGGAAGCCTCAAACTAAAGGTAATTAAGCCAGGTCTTCATGTTCCATGTACTGTTTTCTCTGATATACTTGTCATATATAGGTATCTGGCTTCACAGCTAGCGCACTTTTGACAGGTCAAGACGAGGATGCAAGATTTGTGCACCAGTTACTGGGTGATATGGAAGCTACCTCAAAGAGGATAATTTGGTGTCTACACCCTAGTTATACCTGGTGGACTAACCTGCTGTACTATAAGATAAGGAACCTCTTTAATGTATGTAGATACTGTAGTTTGATTGGCTGCATATATATTAATTTAATAAACCCCCCTAATGTGTAGAGGATCGATTTGTGAGATTATGAGATTGCAGAAATACAGTCCACTTAACATTATACAAATTGCTATCGAAGTATATAAATTAACGTAAATATAAATTCATATAAATTAAATAAATATAAAACTCACAGGTCGGTTCCCACATTATTTGGTCCTTCGAACCGGATTATTCGGTCCTATGAACCCACATTTGGTCATCTTAGTACCGGATGAACCAGTTAACCAGTGGATTCATTAAATATACTAGTGCAGTGTTATTTAAACAAAGGCCAGCCAGTCAAAGACGGAAGCGTAGCCTCGAGGGAGCTCAGGAGCCTCCCTCAGTTCAGATCTGCCTCATCAGCGGTTTCATGCACACCCACAGATATTTGGTGGCGTGTTATTTCGTGAAATGACAGCGCTAATATTGAAGCCAGCCAAATTAGTGACTGTGTCTTCGCGATATTGTTCACGGATTTCGTGGTGTTACATTTCGCGAGAGATTATCCACGAATTTTGTGGAGTTTATTTCGCGAGGTCACTAATAATATTTAATACTTCTAGATAATATTAGAAGTTTCATAGAGGCTAATTAAGAGGCTATTATCAATAATTGTGTATATTATTTCTCCAAAATAGAGAATTATTTAATATAAATTGCACTAGTGATCACAGTATAATATTTACTAATTGTCAACCCACAACAGGGTAGGATATGACTAGTTGAACTATTATTGCTCATCCTAGTCCCATTATTACCATAGTCAGTTGTACTATATTCAACAACCTAACACCATTAATGAATGGTGCAGACCCTATTTTGGGTGTAATTTTTATCAACTCGAGTTGAGTTGTATATATAATAATTTACTTATGATCATTACACCTTTGAGTGATTAATTAGTGTCAATTCCATCCTAGGGTGATATAGAAGAGCTAACCTAAAGGTACTTCCAGTGACACTGGTTTATCACTCAAATCATTAGTGTGTATGATTGTATATATATAATGTGTATTAATTTTAAGTGCTAACCTCTAGTAGAGGTAGGATTATTGCCTAGTGAGTGCAGAAATTTACCCTAGGCTACCATTAGAGCTTGTTCAGTATTATGAGCAGCCCAAGTACAAGTCCCACAAGGCTTCACCAACTAGCCAGTATGGATAATGCAGGGAGAATGAAAAGAACCCTTGCAGGTCTTAAAGGCCACTTAACAAGACAGATCAAGAAATGTGAAGATTTGTCACAACAATCTCAAGTTGATTATGCTGACCTGGAAAGCTATTATCAAGCAGCTGCAGGTAAATTTGAGCAAATCAAATGTCAAATAACAACATATGTGGCTGAACTTGCCAACACCAATTTATCAGAAACAGAAATAGACGACATTATGGTTGATCTTGCGAATTATGAAGATCACACTCAGGCCACGTTACAGCCTTATGTCAAATTAATTGCCCAGAACAAGGCAACAGCAACAACAACAACAGTTGCACCAAATACGAGTCAAGCAGAAGCTCGACTCCCTCCAATTAATTTACCCACTTTCTCAGGAAAAGATGAGGAAGATTGGGATGAATTTTGGAACAAATTCGTTGACCTTGTAGACTCAAAACAATCTTTACCAAAGAGTAGTAAATTCTCTTATTTGCAAGGCCAATTATCAGGTGAGGCTAAAACAGTAGTATCCCATCTGAGATTAACTAATGACGGCTATGATCTGGCAGTAAAACTCCTCAAGGATAATTATGCTGATCCAGAAGTAAGAACATCACATTTAGTTCATGAGCTGTTGCATTTACCCCCACCGGAGGCTTCAGCTGATTCACTCCAAGTCTTCAAGCTGGAGGTAGAATCATTGATCAATGCCCTCAGCCTGACAGCAGATACAAACGGGGCTGAGTGGGTCTTGAAAATAATTGTCCAGGAGAAAATACCTAGGGACATATTGAGACAAATGAGTGCTCATTACAATAAAAGCATCTTATCCATGAATGAAATATCTGAAGGTTTAAAGTCAGTAGTTCATCAATTACGAACACATGACAAATTAAAACCACCAAGTAAACCCTCAGAAACCAATAATAGTAAACCACAGAGTACCAAAGGTACTCCAAATCAATCTAGACAATATAACTCAACACCAAAGTGGAACAGTGGCAGTGTGGGCGTATATGCAGTGGGACCCTCCAAGCCTATAGTTACTGTGTCACCCAAGAACGTGACACCAAAGGGTACTGGAAGCTATGGAACATGTTTGTTCTGCAATGAGAAACATTCAATGTACCACTGCTCTAATTATCCTGATAGTGACGCCCGTGTTGAGCGACTCAAAGATTTGCAACATTGCACGAGGTGCCTCAGGAAACATAACATCAACGACTGTGAGACCCAATTACACACCTGTAATAGGTGTAACAAAGGTCAGCACCATGCAGCATTGTGCAGAGACACCAAAACAACGTCTCCAAACCCCAAGGTGGAAGATAGCATTCCCACCTCAGTACAGTACTGCAAGGTGCAACCAACAAAGAGTGTCCATTCGGCAAAGTCTAAAGGTAATACGACTTTGCCTACTGCCAAAATTACCATCCTGAATAAGAGGGCCAAGGTCCATACCCGTGGGTTGTTTGACCAAGGATCCCAGAGAACATATATTACTAAAAAGCTGGCAGATGAATTACAATTAAGGCCTGTAGCCCAGATGTCATTCAACATCTCAGGGTTTGTAACAGATGCAGGACCTCAAGTCTACCAGGTGGTACAACCATCAGTACGCTTAGGCAGGTACGTCTGTCGAGTACAAGCCATTGTGGTGGACAAAATACCAGTAGACCTACAAGTTCAAGGTCTGAGAGCAACAGCCAAATTCCTGAGAAATAGAGGAATAAAATTGGCAGATAATATTAAGTCTGATCACCTCACCGACTTCGGTCTCCTTGTAGGGACAGACTATTGTCATCGATTCATCGGTAGCCCTACTAAATATCAGGGTATAACCATGTTAAACTCTGCAGGAGGTAAATTACTCTCAGGCCCAGTATCAAGCCTGAGGAGACCTATGCCTGCAGATAAACAATACCAGTAGAAATCTAAATTTGTCAGCTGATTATATTTCTCCAGTAGCATTATACTAAGGAGATTACAGCTGACTATACCAACAGAGGTTGATGTTAGTATCATCATATAAAGCTGAGGATGAGTTCATGAGGCTTCAGTGGCAAATCAGTGAACAGTAGCCTAAAACAGCTACAAGTCACTGCGACCAATGTCACTGAACCCACTGCAGTCTCAGAACCATACTTTACTTTAATGATGAGCTATTCAATCTTCTGAATCAATTAACTAAATTAAACCCCAATAAATCTGATGACTGATTTGATACATTTATTATTTAATCAAGATGTATTCCATGGGCCTCAGTGTTTATATATCAGTGACCAGTTACCTGAAGAAACTTCAAGTTATATCTGATGTCACTGATCTCACTGCAGTCCCTGAATCATACTTGACTGTAGTACTTGATCACATCCAGTCTTCTGGGTTAAATAATATGTAATAAGGCTTGAATATTAGCCTTTCAAGAGTTGACAGGGAAATGAAATCGCATTAGACTTCTAACCCCTGCAACTCTAGTACGGGACATCCGTCCTGTACGAACAGACGCACAAATGTGTGCTTACTAACTACTAACATCAAATTAATCTAATAATTCGAAGGAGGAGTATCGGTGTTCGTCTGTTCTAAATAGGACTTCGACCCGTGAGCAGCCCCTGGGGAATTATGTCGGAAAATCCGACACCATTTAATAATCATACAGATAATAGCTGTGTTGTATAAACAAGTTACCCATAGAAAACGTACTTGTAGTGGAATTACCGTCTAAAGAAAACGGGATATCATCACCACATACTATTATAATTCACCAGCTATTCTGCTGGGAATTATTCTTAAATACATTAGTCTTTGGACTTTGCCATCATAAAAACATCTTATATAAATTAACTTAATTATCAATATTAAAGTAGAATAAATGTGACCCTTCTATCACTTTCTGAAATCTGGACAAAGTAGGCCAGGCGTCAGAGTGGAGGAAGGAGGGAGCCATTGTTGTGTCACCTCCGAGACGTGTGGAGCAAATTCGGCTCCCTATCATTCTGGACAATGTCGGCCAGTAACGTCAATAGTATGGAGTGTTAAACAGCCATTGTGTATATACGAGACCAGAGGCTCACACGGGAGCAAATTCGGCTCCTGTTAATTTTACTTGGACGTAGTGTTATGGAAACCAAAGGTACCATCTCCAACACGATGTCTACAATTCAAGTTAAGTCTATCCGAAACCCGTTTATCATTCATTTATGGCCATTAATGTCAGGATATAGGGTGACCCGGTTAGATCACATGGAAGCCTCAAACTAAAGGTAATTAAGCCAGGTCTTCATGTTCCATGTACTGTTTTCTCTGATATACTTGTCATATATAGGTATCTGGCTTCACAGCTAGCGCACTTTTGACAGGTCAAGACGAGGATGCAAGATTTGTGCACCAGTTACTGGGTGATATGGAAGCTACCTCAAAGAGGATAATTTGGTGTCTACACCCTAGTTATACCTGGTGGACTAACCTGCTGTACTATAAGATAAGGAACCTCTTTAATGTATGTAGATACTGTAGTTTGATTGGCTGCATATATATTAATTTAATAAACCCCCCTAATGTGTAGAGGATCGATTTGTGAGATTATGAGATTGCAGAAATACAGTCCACTTAACATTATACAAATTGCTATCGAAGTATATAAATTAACGTAAATATAAATTCATATAAATTAAATAAATATAAAACTCACAGGTCGGTTCCCACACCACCCCCCTATCACAACTACCAGTACCACCCCCTATCACAACTACCAGTACCACCCCCCTATCACAACTACCAGTAGCACACCCCTATCACAACTACCAGTAGCACACCCCTATCACAACTACCAGTAGCACACCCACATCACAACTACCAGTAGCACCCTCTATCACAACTACCAGTAGCACACCCACATCACAACTACCAGTAGCACACCCTATCTCAACTACCAGTAGCACACCCACATCACAACTACCAGTAGCACACCCACATCACAACTACCAGTAGCACACCCACATCACAACTACTAGTAGCACACCCACATCACAACTACCAGTAGCACACCCACATCACAACTACCAGTAGCACACCCCTATCACAACTACCAGTAGCATACCCACATCACAACTACCAGTAGCACACCCACATCACAACTACCAGTAGCACACCCACATCACAACTACCAGTAGCACACCCACATCACAACTACCAGTAGCACACCCTCTACACAACTACCAGTAGCACACCCACATCACAACTACCAGTAGCACACCCACATCACAACTACCAGTAGCACACCCACATCACAACTACCAGTAGCACACCCACATCACAACTACCAGTAGCACACCCACATCACAACTACCAGTAGCACACCCTCTACACAACTACCAGTAGCACACCCACATCACAACTACCAGTACCACACCCACATCACAACTACCAGTAGCACACCCACATCACAACTACCAACAGCACACCTACATCACAACTACCAGTAGCCCCCCCCCCCTATCTCAACTACCAGTAGCACACCCGTATCACAACTACAAGTAGCAACAGTAGCTCTCCCAGCAGCTATAGTAGTACATCATAACTACAAGTAGCAATAGTAGCACACCCTCATCACAACTACCAGTAGCACTCCCTCATCACAACTACATGTAGGAATACGCGCACTCCCCCATAATAATTGCAAGCAGAACTCCCCCATAACAACTACAAGTTGCAATAGTAGGACTCCACCATCACAACTACCAGTAGCAGCAATAGCATTTCGGAATCATAATACTAATAGCAATAGTGGCACTCCCATATCACAACTACTAGTAGGAATAGTACCACCCACAATCACAACAACCAGCAGCAACAGTATCACAGAACCACAAGTATTACTTGTAGAACCATAATTACTAGTAGCAATAGTAGCACTCCCTCATCACAACTACCAGTAGCACACCCCCTTCATAATTACCAGAAACAATAGTTGCACCCCCTACCACAACTACCAGTAGTAATAGCAGCACACCCTCATGACAACTACCAGTAGCAATAGCAGCACCCCCCATCACAACTACCAGTCACCATAATAGCACCACCCTCTACCAGAACAATAGTTATAATAGCACTCCTCCATCACATCCAACAGAAGCAATAAATGCCCTCCTCTACAATTATATTCATAAAAAAAACAAAAAGCACGTTATCTAATAACTACACAGTAATATATACAAAGTGCTTAATTACACTGTAAATATTAAACCTTAAACATCTCTTGAAATTTCTTTTCTTTCCTAATTACCTTTAGGTTGAAGTTTTAAATACCATCTGAAAATGATAATACTGAGTCAGTTCAGCAGGAAATGTAATATAAATAAAGAGAAGCAGTAGTCTCTCTAGACTTTCCTCAGAAGCTTACCAGAAGCAGGAGAGAGAAGCACACCCTGTAAGTGTGAGTGTACACTTCAAGCGTGGACGGCCTCGCCCACACCATCCACCGCTTACTACGGGAAGATCTCTATTGACACCTGTTTCCTGCCCCCACTCCCGTGATACCTCCCCCTTCCCCGTGGTTACTGTCCACCCTCCCGTGATACCTCCCCCTTCCCTCTGGTTACTGTCCACCCTCCCTGGTTCATACCTGGTTGATGGGGTTCTGGGAGTTCTTCTACTCCCCAAGCCCGGCCCGGGGCCAGACTTGACTTGTGAGAGTTTGGTCCACCAGGCTGTTGCTTGGAGCGGCCCGCAGGCCGCTCCAAGGGTAACAGCCCTTCCGTCATATCTTCCGCTTCCCTGTGGTTACTGTCCACGCGTGATACCTTCCCCTTTCGTGTGGTTACTGTCCACCTTCCCGTGATACCTTCCCTGTGGTTACTGTCCACCCTCCCGTGAAACCGATCCCTTCCCTATGGTTACTGTCCACCCTTCCGTGATACCTTCCCCTTCCCTGTGGATACTGTCCACCCTTTCGTGATACCTTCCTCTTTCCTGTGGTTACTGTCCACCCTCCCATGAAACCTTCCCCTTCCCTCTGGTTACTGTCCACCCACCCGTGATACCTTGCCCTTCCCTGTGGATACTGTCCACCCTCCCGTGATACATTCCCCTTCCCAGTGGTTACTGTCCACCCTCCCGTGATACCTCCCCCCTCCCTGTGGTTACGGTCCACCCTCCCGTGGAACCTTTAATACCCACCACAGCCCGGTTGGTCTGGCACTCTTTGAAGGAAACAATCTAGTTTCATCTTGAAAATGTCCACGGTTGTTTCTGTAATATTTCTGATGCTCGCTGGGAGGACGTTGAACAACCGTGGACCTCTGATGTTCATACAGTGTTCTCTGATTGTGCCCATGGCACCTCTGCTCTTCACTGGTTCTATTCTGCAATTTCTTCCATGTCGTTCACTTCAGTACGTTGTTATTTTACTGTGGAGATTTGGGACTTGTCCCTCCAGTATTTTATATGTGTATATTATTTGGTATCTCTCTCGTTTCCTTTCTAGTGAGTACATTTGGAGAGCTTTGAGACAAACCCAATGATTTAGGTGCTTTATCTCGTCTATGCGTGCCGTATATGTTCTCTGTATTCCCTCAATTTCAGCAATCTCTCCAGCTCTGATGGGGGAAGTGAGTACTGAGCAGTAATCAAGACGGGACAACACAAGAGATTTGAAGAGTACAACCATTGTAATGGGATCTCTGGACTCCCGTGATACCTTCCCTATGATTACTGTCCACCCCACCCGTGATACCTTCTATTTCCCTGTGGTTACTGTCCACGCTCCCGTGATACCTTCCCCTTTCATGTGGTTACTGTCCACCCTCCCGTGATACCTTCTCCCTTCCTGTGGTTACTGTCCACCCTCCCGTGATACTTCCCCATATCTGTGGTAGCTGTTCACCCTCCCGAGATACTTTCCCATTCCCTGTGGTTACTGTCCGCCCTCCCATGATACCTTCCACTTCACTGTGGTTACTGTCAACCGTGTCATGATATGTCCCGCTTCCCTGTGGTTACTGTCCACCCTCCAGTGATACCGTCCCTGTGTTTACTGTCCACCCTCCTGTGATACCTTCCCTGTGGTTACTGTCCACCCTCCCGTGATACCTTCCCTGTGGTTACTGTCCATCCTCCCGTGATACCTCCCCCTTCCCTGTCGTTATTGTCCACCCTCCCGTGATACCTATCCCTTCCCTGTGGTTACTGTCCACCCTCCCGTGTTACCTTCCCTGTGGTTACTGTCCACCCACCCATGATACCTTCCCTGTGCTTACTGTCCACCCTCCCGTGTTACCTCCCCCTTCCCTGTTGTTGGAAATTTCCAACACTAATAAACTACTATTGTATTATAATACATCATCATCATTATATACTAATTACAGTAGTTATTAATTTCACTAACGGTAGTGTAAACATAAATTAAACCATTTCATCTGCGTATTAGTGCTAGAATTCTTATAAAATCGAGTAGCAAAATTGCGTCAGAAAATGTCTAGATAGACACGTTTATTACCAATGTGTTAGAGAATTGAATGTGGTTCTCTAAAATTATCAGTATTCTGTGTAATAATTACCTACGGATAATATGACTCCCGATAATCTAAAACCGAGAGTTATTAACTGAGATTGTTATCAAGTAGCAGTTTTATCTGTTACTTACGAATGCTATGGAGAGTAAAAATCTTCTCCATTTTCTTGTTTAACACCATTAAAACGAGAATATGATAATATTTAAGTCCCTATTATTGCAATCGAGTTCTCATTAATGTATTACATCCATAATTACGCGGAAAAGAATTATCCGTGATTAATAATTTCTGTGGTGAATGCGAGAGATGGGTTGAGGGAAGGCGGAGACGCCATTGTACACGAGGCATCCCTGGCGTGAAGAGTGGCGAGACACGTAGTAGTGACTGGGGAGTTTTTATCGACAAGAATTACGTTGATACCCGTTTAATAGTCAACAATTACCTATTCACGTGTTCTATAGTGCCCAGCCAGTTAATAACGCGTCAACAATTGAAGCCACGACACGTAATTACGCATACACAGCAGTGGACGTCTGGGACTGGCTGACTGGCTGACGCGGTTTCGGCAGACCTTAGTATATGATACGCTCATGTTAAGTATACCATTCTCGTTTGAAACATCATCCTAGATTGTATATTTGTGGGTAATCTGTCGTTATACAGCATGGATACCTAATACACAACGTTAGTTGAATTTCAACAATTTCTCCGTTTTCATGAATATTTGAAATAAATCGTAGCCTAATCAAATTTCTCTGATTTCAGCATGTATACGAGGAGTCGACAAGTTGTTTCTCATCATTCGTGATATTCACCTCGGGTTCTTTCTTTATTGGGATCCTGTTGCCACGAGGACGAATGACGAAATGGCATTACAGAAATCGTCTTACAAATAAGACATTTATTTCGTACAAATTTATCTAATATTATTACTGATTTCCATATAATTCATATAAGATCTTTACATTGAATAAATTATTGCCAGAAATGATGATTTGGTAATCAATGTGTTTGCTTTGACTGTTGCTCAGTAATTCATAATCTTTAATATTCATAATTTGAGTTATCATATCTTTGAATCTATTGTAGTTTAGATTTAATATGTTACTAACTCAACAATGAACTAGTGACGAACCACACTGGTTCCTAGATATATATGAACTTCTAGAAATACCCCCCCCCCCAAATGTTGATATTTGAGGCTTTGACTTTAATTAATTAACAATACAGTCTATTAATTATTTTCAAGTGATTATTCATTTAATTAGTATCTATAGACACAGGTTCTCTAGTGTTATTCTAATGATCACTTTTATTCGTTTTCCCTCTTTTCTCAAAAGTGGGTGGTCCTTCGATTTATTTAAATACAATAATCAATTGAATATATGAGTCAAGCCCCAGATATCCTACATTATGGTTCTTCAAACCGGATACATACCAATTAACATTACTAATTAGTCATAACTAATCACCGTGTGAAGTAGTCTAGACTAACCACATTTTATTAATTGTGGCTACCGGCAGTGTACCACATAGGTTAGCCTAATTCGCACCAATTTATTTGCTGCTTATACCTCATGTATAAAGTAGCACTCGTGGGACACAGTCAATTACCCACAACACTCAGACCTATACCTCACACTGAGGTAAGAATCTTCAGGTCACCAGGAGCAACAGCTCATAACTTCTATAATAATTCCACATTAACACCTGCGTTAGAGTGGCATCACCATCTAACTATTATTTATCTAAGTGGTAATGACATCCATCCTACACGACACCCAGCTGAGGTAATTAATCACCTTAAAACAATAATTTCCTCAATTAAAATTGTTAGCAGTTCAGTAGTGTTCACATTGGTGGAACCTCGCCAACTGAGCAATAATAATCGTTGGGGAGTGAGTCCAGAATATTACCAAAGAGCTGCCAAATATATAAACTTTAGGCTGAGGAAGAGAGTACGATTGGATGCCACTTACATTCAATTTACAGCCAGACCATACAGGCAAAACCTGGCAAGAGATGGTGTACACCTGTCAGGTGTACTAGGTCACATGTAGTTGACAAATTGATCAACACAATCAAGCACCATAAAAGGCTGTGGCTGGCAAGCCAAATTAATTGTACATAATTGTATTTTCACCTGTGTGTGCAAGTGCACCTTTATATAAACTATAAAATCTAAAAAACCCAAAAACACAGCACAACTATATATTCACATTATTGCACCACAAATTAATCTATGCCAACCTTTATTGGGTAGGAATTTAGGCAGTGATTGTGCTGAATTTGGCACAAATGCAGACTAAATAAATTCGTAGCTTCTTAGGTAGAAATTCTTACAACTAGTCTTGGACTAGTCATGTATTGACTACATTATTCACAAGAATGAATAATGTTTTTTTTTTTTTTTTTTTATTTTTATTTTTACATGCAAGCATGCGTAGAACGTACAAGAAAAACAGAACAAATATAACATAGAACAAAGTACAAAGCACACATATGTACAAGGACAAAGGAACAAATCAATAGAACACCAGCCAGAAGGGCTGACCTCAAAAAAATGCATATACAAACAATACACAATTAGTAACACAGTGTAAAACAAACATAAGGGAAAACCCCAGGACAAAATGCACACAAAACAAGCCTGCTAACACCTCAAATACATACAGAGAGGCGAGAAACATACAAGAATAAGGACAATAACAATAAAGAAAACAGATCCGCCATAACAAACGGAAGGCAAAACAGAAAGAGCACACGCCAACAGCCTGAAGGGCACACAATATGAAAAACAAGTGCACACGACATCCATAACCGAACACACTAACGCATAGGATCCGCACACCCCCCCACGAGCCATACAAAAAAAAAAAACCAAAACAAACCGGAGCACGCAGGAACCGGGAAACAATACCCACCCCACCCACCCACATACACACCCCACAACCAGGCAACACAAAATACATAGAAATCACTTGCGAGGAACCTCGTAAGAAATGTACTTCTCCGGGAACTGCTCACGAGGATATTTCGACTTGTAAGCTTCCCAGACGAGATCTTCAAGGTCGGTAGGGTTTTTGATCCCCCGCGCTCGAGCGGGTATCATAAACTCGGGAACATCTATATCTGGCGGCATCGGCCAAAGCCTAAGGTCACTGACGCAAGTCGCATAACGAGGCTGGGGAGCGCCAACCACGCCCTTCGAGGAAGCAGATGACACCGGAGAAGCGGACGAGGGACGCCGAGCCTGCCACGCCTTCGCCATCGGAGCAGGTGTCGGACGCTGAGACGACAGCACTTCCACGGATACCGCAGGAGACACGGAAGGGACTGCAGGAAACGGAAGAGGCGGCAAGACCGCTGCCGAGGAAACGGGTAACGAGGAAGGGGCCACAGAACATCCAGAGCGAGCATCCTTTCTCAACATCACCACCAGGCCACCCCGCTCACCACCAACTACAGCAGGGGGAACCACCGCCCACGAAGAACCGGAGCCATCCGACGCAGGACCCTCGGACACCGGACCAGAGGTTGAGGCCGAAACGCCGGCACCGGCATCCTCAGGCAAGTGTACCTCCGCCACCACCGTAGCGTGCACCACATCCGGAGCCACGCCACCGTCAACGGAAGGACGACACTCGTCGAAGTCGCCAACATCAGCCCACACAGAAGAACGCCGGGAACGCTTAGGCTCGGGCCGCACATCATCAGACCCGGAGGCAGACTCAGCGACCCGCGCAGCACCAACCGAGCGAACCGACGCACGCCGCAGCACGGCAGCCTCCTCAACCACACGGGGCACCAGGCCAGGCACAGGAGGGAATTCCGGATCCACCTCAGCTCCCAGCACAGCCGGGACAGACGGCGAGGGTGCAGGGACCGGGACAGACACAGCAGAGGAAGAACTGGAAGACGAGGGGACCGAGCAAACGGCAGGCGGAAGAGGCTCAGGGACACCAGCTGGAGCACTAGGCGAGGACACAACCTCCGGAGGAGATGCGGCAACAACAGGGGGCGCAACAGGCGGAGCAACAGATGCTACAGAGGGCACCTCCTCAGCCGAAGAGACGTCCATACCCACCGAATCATCCCCCACAGGAAGGGGCGGGAAATCCTCCTCACTGAAGAGGTTCACTGGTGCAACAGGAGGCGCAGAACAGTCAGCAGCCTGATGGCCCAAAAGACCACAACGATAACACGTCCGCGGCTGACGGGCGTAAAACACCCGAACGTTGAACCCCATAAGGCGCACAGAGGACGGAATATCCGCCCGGAGTCTCATGCCCAGGGTGCGAATGTTAGACCTCACACCCTTAAGAGGACTAGAAGACACCACGTTCACTCTCACACTAACAACTGCGCCAAACCGCCCGAAATACCGCCGTAGCAGAGCCTCTGGAAACTCCAAGGGAGCCCCATGCACACTGATGTAAGTAAGTGCACCACTTCTATCCGAGAGGGTGACAGTGCCCGCACCATCCGGCAGGGGCAGTGTCCGCCCCTCGTATCGCCGGAGAAAATCGCGATACGCCGCCTCCTCTGCAAACTTCACAATGGCCCTACGGGCCGTTACCAACTCTACCCCATAAATCGCAAACACAGGGACAGAGAGCAGTTCACAAGCCAGGGCAATCTCCGGGTAACCAGCCCGCACAGAGAACTCTAGTCCCACAGACTGAGCCCGGACGACTGGGGGTAGAGGGACCCCCATCGTAACGCCACGTCAGCACAGGCGAGCAGACACACACCCGCCCCCAACCGGCCGAAACGGGCAAACAACACCAAACTGCTGGAGCGCCGATTCAACACGTCCGCCCCGCACCGAAGCTAGGGCCAGACTCCACTCTTTTCTCAAAAGTGGGTGGTCCTTCGATTTATTTAAATACAATAATCAATTGAATATATGAGTCAAGCCCCAGATATCCTACATTATGGTTCTTCAAACCGGATACATACCAATTAACATTACTAATTAGTCATAACTAATCACCGTGTGAAGTAGTCTAGACTAACCACATTTTATTAATTGTGGCTACCGGCAGTGTACCACATAGGTTAGCCTAATTCGCACCAATTTATTTGCTGCTTATACCTCATGTATAAAGTAGCACTCGTGGGACACAGTCAATTACCCACAACACTCAGACCTATACCTCACACTGAGGTAAGAATCTTCAGGTCACCAGGAGCAACAGCTCATAACTTCTATAATAATTCCACATTAACACCTGCGTTAGAGTGGCATCACCATCTAACTATTATTTATCTAAGTGGTAATGACATCCATCCTACACGACACCCAGCTGAGGTAATTAATCACCTTAAAACAATAATTTCCTCAATTAAAATTGTTAGCAGTTCAGTAGTGTTCACATTGGTGGAACCTCGCCAACTGAGCAATAATAATCGTTGGGGAGTGAGTCCAGAATATTACCAAAGAGCTGCCAAATATATAAACTTTAGGCTGAGGAAGAGAGTACGATTGGATGCCACTTACATTCAATTTACAGCCAGACCATACAGGCAAAACCTGGCAAGAGATGGTGTACACCTGTCAGGTGTACTAGGTCACATGTAGTTGACAAATTGATCAACACAATCAAGCACCATAAAAGGCTGTGGCTGGCAAGCCAAATTAATTGTACATAATTGTATTTTCACCTGTGTGTGCAAGTGCACCTTTATATAAACTATAAAATCTAAAAAACCCAAAAACACAGCACAACTATATATTCACATTATTGCACCACAAATTAATCTATGCCAACCTTTATTGGGTAGGAATTTAGGCAGTGATTGTGCTGAATTTGGCACAAATGCAGACTAAATAAATTCGTAGCTTCTTAGGTAGAAATTCTTACAACTAGTCTTGGACTAGTCATGTATTGACTACATTATTCACAAGAATGAATAATGTAGTGCATACATTATTCATTCTTGTGCTGACCCTATCAAGGGTGGGATTCAACTTTATAGTAACTCTGATTGGAGTATATCCATATTAATTATTTGTGTACTCATTATTTGTGTGTATGCATTTTGAGTGCTGCTGAATGATCACCATTACATCTAATGGTGATAAAGATGAGCTAGCCGGAAGAAAGTTAATGGTGAAGTTCAAGCAATGCTCAAAATCCTTAGCTACTTATTGTTAGGTAGGTAAATTAACCTCTGAACGAGGTAGTATAGTCTATTCAAATACATTAGGCTATTATATTGATATTGAACTCCATTGAATGAGTCAATGTCCCAGTTACATCAGTAACAACTATTTACTGTTAGACCAGCCCTTACCCAGCAAGATGGAAACGGCTGACAAAATGAAAAGGACCCTTATCGGTCTGAAAGGTCATTTCACCCGACAGATTACCAAGTGTCAAAATCTGTCACAACAGTCACCTGTTGACTACCTTGAATTAGAAGATTTACTTGAAGTTGCTGCAGACAAATTCGCGCATATTAAGCAAGATATGAATCTGTATTTGACAGAACTTTACAAAACTTCAATAGGTGAAACTGAACTTGAGGATATTGTAAATGATTTAGCCCAGTATGAAGATGATGTATGGGGTAAGCTTCTTCCCTTTAAAAGGCAAATTGCTAAAAACAAATTAACAACAGCCTCTACTGCACATCCAGATCCTGATGTCAAATTACCTCAGATCAATATACCCACATTCTCTGGTAACGAGAATGAGAGTTGGGATAATTTCTGGAGTAAATTCGTGGATGCAGTAGACTCTAAAACTAACATCCCTCAAACAACTAAGTTCACTTATTTACAAGGCTTGTTACGAAATGAAGCCTTGAAGGTAATCTCTAACATAACACTGACCAGTGATGGTTACACCCTAGCTGTGCAATTGCTCAAGAACAACTACGATAACAAGGAAAGAACTATTACTATCTTAGTTCAAAAATTGCTGGATTTACCATCTGCTAATAATTCTACAGATTCTCTCCAAACTTTCAGACTAGAGTTAGAATCTTTACTCAAGGCCTTAAGCCTTAAAGTCCAATTTCAGACTGCTGAATGGATGACAAAATTAGTTGTAAGGCGCAAATTACCAAGAGAAACTATAGATAAACTGTGTACTGTGTACAATAAAACCTTTCTGACCTTGAATGAAATTACACAAGGATCACAGAAAACCTTCATCACACAACAATTAGTCGAGCAGTTAAAATTAAAACCTGTCAAAAGTGTGAGACTGAATATTTCTGGGTTCTTGACTAATAGTACATCGTGAATATCAAGTAGTCAAGGTGTTAGTGAGACTTGGATCTTCCACTAGTCCAATACAAGCATTAGTAGTAGATAAACTTCCTTCAGACCTGCAGGTCACAGGACTAGCTCGCACTGCGAGATATCTCAAATGAAACCACATGAGGCTAGCAGATTACAAAATATATTCCGACTGCCTCACTGATGTTGGTATACTTATAGGAACTGACCATTATTATAAATTTATAACGGGATGCACCAGACAACATGGAATGAATTTGTTGTCATCTGCTGGAGGCAAATTACTTACCGGACCGATGCTTTTCCAACAAAACCCAGCGTCAACCAACCAACAATCTAACAATACAATAGTGGCGTGACTAGGCTTGGAACAGTCACCCCTACATTTCAGAGAAATATCTGAAGATAATGAGTCTGATCCACCTGTACATCGTTTGTGGGATTTAGAGACTTTTGGTATTGTCCCTGAACAACCAAGCCCTGATGATATGTGGACTGTCAGACTGTCAGCAATATCTGGACACAGTTGTCTATAAGGACAAACAATACTGGGTGAGATTGCCATGGAAGTTAAATCATCCACAACTTCCAGTTAATTATTTCATGGCAGCCTCTCAATTACAGTCTCCATTAATACGACTGAAGAAACAGCCAGACAAATTGAACATGTATCGTCAATTAATTCAACAAAAACTCAATAGTAAATTTATCGAAGTTGTTGATAATGATGACCGAAAAATAGGTCACTATTTACCCCATCACGCTTTGGTGAAAGATTCATTGACAACGCCAATACGTATTGTCTTCAACGGTAGTGCCAAAGTGAAGGCAAACAGTGTGTCCTTGAATGAATGTCTCCAAACGGGACCTAGCCTAACACAAAGGGTGCATGATGTACTATTACGATTCCGCACTGGTATTTTTGCTTATACTGCTGATATCAGTAAAGCTTTCCTTAGAGTAGGCTTGCAAGAAGAGGATCGTAATTACACCAAATTTCTCTGGATTAAGGACTCACTGGGTCCTGACAGTAACGTCATAACCTACCGGTTTGCCTCTGTGCTATTCGGAGCGACTTCCTCCCCGTTTCTACTTCAAGCCACATTAGATACACATTTGAGGAAGTCAAAATAGCCCTAATAAAACAGAGATCAGTGACAACTTGTATGTCGATAATTTCCAGGGAACTACAAATAACAAATCCAAATTGGTAGAAATTTACCATGAGGCTAACCGTGAGTTATTAGGAGCCAATATGCCTCTACACTCATGGGCCTCAAACAATAAATCATTAAACCAGATAATCGAGAAAGAATTTCCGGGTTATCAGGTGCCTAATCAATTAAAAGTTCTGGACGTGGAATGGAACACAGGTACTGACGAGATGAATGTCAGTACCTGTGATAGATCCTACTTCCCTGTGGTTACTGTCCACCCATCCGTAATACCTTTCCCTTCCCTGTGGTTACTGTCCACCGTCCCGTGATATCTTCCCCTTCCCTGTGGTTACAGTCCACCCTCCCGTGATACCTTCCCTGTGGTTACTGTTGTCATAGTTTATCGGTGAGCGACAGTATAAGTACTTAATCCTGGCGAGGTTGCCAATGTCGGGGTTCACCTCATTAAGAGAGAGGCGAGTAACAGTATACTCTAGGTCACTCACCGTAGCCCTGCGAATCTTCACTCTAATCCTCGCAGCGCCACTGTACGCCAGGAGGGTATCCCAGTCAATCCCAACCGGCCTCTGATCGAGAATGAGTGGGAACACAGCTTGGACTCTTTACAGCTTGTGTGCCCGCCCTGGCACAGGGCTCTACTACTAACCACAAGGTCGCCAACTGGTGTTTCCGGTGTCCAGTAACACGTCAGTGGTTTTGTTGAATTGTGGTAACAGTGGCTAGAGCACACTCAATAAGTCTGATATCAAGCAGGTATTTACTTCTATCACTCTGCTTTCAGGTATTATATAGCCACAAGAAATATGGAGGGGATGATATAAACACCAATGTACTTTGTATTTTACTTAAAAATCATTCAAAGACATCACAAGATTATATGAATAAGCAAACAGCTGTTTCAGGCGGAAGTCGCTCGTTCCCACATATAATCATGAACTCGCCAAGCCGGCAACGCTCCCCCTCACGTCAATGTCAAAATCAGCTGGGCGACTACCACCGCGCGAATGTTACTTTATCTGTTTGCTTGTGGCGTGACGCGCCAGTTTCTTTAAGTTCTCAAAGATCACTAGAAGTTTGAACACACAATATTTGCGACAATAGCACGTAAATACTTCGCTGCACTGATCTTGAGCTCAATCAAACAATTCTATATAAATGGACACAATAACTCACTATCGTGGTATATCACACTGCCCTTCATTTAATGATAACGTGTGCAAGTATATATCACTGGAGTTCTCAGTAATTCCTTTCGTGGGCGATAACACAATTAATCACTGCACACATGAATGATTATTCAATACACAAGCATAGACTTATATATATATATATATATATATATATATATATATATATATATATATATATATATATATATATATATATATGGACGAATCATAGACATCAATAATGGTAAGAACATAGTTACTGGGCACATAGCCTAACTCCAAATACTGGCATATTTATATATATATATACTCTCTCACTAACTGATCATATTAAAGTCTCATGGAAGACATTATAAACACAGTAAATTCATCAATTACTCCGGGAGCCTGCACACACCTATAATAGTAAAAAATATCATGGGTACTCTATGTAGTCCCACTCTGCACACTGGTGCCTTACTGTAACATAGGTGAGCCTTGCTCACGACATACAAAATACTCTGGCTAAATAATATAGCTGACTAAAGGAGAATTGGGAGGGAAACTAGAATCACCTACTTCCACCTATCCTCCAGTGAGAGTTGAGTTGTAGCTCCTGGTCCTGGCTCCTGCCTCGTGTAGGGAACGCCCCCACACACACCCTGTCGTGTCCCCCAGGAACTCAATCAACGTCCCACCATAAGCGCGTCGTCTCCGTGCCTTTTCACTGCAGGTCCATACTCCTCCTCGACTTCTTGTAGGGTTGGAGTCGGTCTCCCGGCCATCAACTTCTCCTCCCAGCTACGGCTGCCTCCCTACGTCTAGGCGGCAGTCGTTCGGATTCCCGAATAGTTTTCTTCTTCCACTGCTTCCCGGTGGCTCGGTCTGGCCACTACGCCGTCACAAACGGGTGAACTGCCTCAGACGTCGCATACGTCACTGCACAGACTTCACTTCTTCTTGCACAGTACCTGTCCTGGAGCACTTGTTGCTCAATATCCCGTCGATTCCCTCTCTGGTCCAACACATGAATGAAGGAAGACCTCACAGAGTACTTGCAGACTTCGGGTGACGCGTAAAATCCACGGGAGCGGGAAACAACTGTCAAACTGACAAGACCAATCTTCGCACGTCCAACCACCTTGACGTGTCGTGTCAGACTGATTCCCTCCGGAGGATTGGCCCAGCCACTACGTCATCACTGTGAAGCTATCAGCCGTCGCATACGTCGCTGCCTAGTCTTCACCTGCACAACACCTGTTCCTGGAGCACTTGTTGCTCAATATTCTGTCAATCCCTTCTCTGGTCCAACACATGAACGAAGGAAGACCCCACAGGTGATGGCAGACCACGGGTGATGCGTAAATCCTCCGGAGTCGGGGTAAACTGTCCAACTGACAGGACCCCCCAGCGCACGTCCGACCTCCTTCACGTGCTGTCTTAGACTGATGGCGCCAGCGCGGCGCGATGACCGGACCCCCCTTCCTTCGTGACGTCATATTCGCCACTGGAGGTTTTCATTGGCTCCCTTTGCCACGTCGCTGTCGGTGACCAATCTGGTGTCACTGACGTCAAACAGATTTGGCCGCAAAACAGAAGAGCCAGTGCCATATTGGCTTCCTAAAGGGCCTAAACCACATCCCAAAATACTCTTCTTTTATAAATTTCTCGGCACTTCGAGAACACTACTTTCTCCGACATATACCAAACTGCTGCCTGCGACATAGAGAACGCTCGGGTAAAGTGGACATGACTCTTACTGCAGGCGTGGGAGAAGTATAAGAGGGGGAACACCGTCACACTGTCCACCCTCCCGTGATAGATCCTACTTCCCTGTGGTTACTGTCCACCCTCCCGTAATTATTCCCTGTGGTTACTGTCCACCCTCCCGTAATTATTCCCTGAGGTTACTGTCCACCCTTCCTTGATACCTCCCACTTCCCTGTGGTTACTGTCCACCCTCCCGTGATACCTTCCCCCTTCCCTGTGGTTAATGTCCACCCTCCCGTGATACCATCCCCTTCCCTGTGGTTACTGTACCCCCTCCCGTGATACCTTCCCCTTCATTGTGGTTACTGTCCACCCACCCGTGATATCTTCCCTGTGGTTAATGTCCACCCTCCTGTAATACCTTCCCCTTCCCTGTGGTTAATGTCCACCCTCCCTTGATACCTTCCCCTTCCCTGTGGTTACTGTCTACCCTCCCGTGATACCTTCCTTGTGGTTACTGTCCACCCTCCAATGACACCTTCCCCTTCTTAGTGGTTACTGTCCACCCTCCAATGACACCTTCCCCTACTCAGTGGTTACTGTCCACCCTCCTGTGATACCTTCCTTGTGGTTACTGTCCACCCCTCCCGTAATACCTTCCCCTTCCCTGTGGTTACTGTCCACCCTCCCGTGACACCTTCCCCTTCCCTGTGGTTAAAGTCCACCCTCCCGTGATACCTTCCCTGTGGTTACTGTCCACCCCTCTGGTGATAACCTGAAAATGCTTAATACACCATCTTTAACCAATATCCCTTGAAAATGCATGCACACTCATCTTTAGCCATTATCACTTGAAATGTAAAAATAACCCAATTTTAACAAAATCTTTGAAAAGTTTAAGAATCCATCTTTAACAAATATCCCCTGATAATGTCACAAATGTAAAAGAAACATGGATTGACAAACATATGTCCTGCAGGAAAAATATATTCAACTGATCTAATGCATATATTGGTGAAAAATAAAACCATAACAGAGGTTATTGAATAAATGGGCTCTATGTTTGGAACTTAAAAATAAAAGTGATGAATGAGAAGAAATAATTTATTAAATGTATTAAGAAAGTATGGAAAGATTAGATGTTGTAAATAGGTTAGGGCTGGTTGGGATAGGTCTGGGTTGCGTTAGGTACTGGGAAGCATGCTCAAAGGAAGGGAACTATCAGGGGAAAGCGCCAAGCCATTACGACTATATAGCACTTGGAAGGGGGTCAGGATAAGGATATAGGATGGGACGGCGTGCGGGTGGGGGTGCGGGGGAAGGAGAGGAATGATGCCCAGCGACTTGGGGCAGGGCCGGGGATTGAACGCCGACCTGCATGAAGCGAGACCGGCGCTCTACCGTCCAGCCTAAATGGTTGGGAGAAGCATGCTCAAGCAACACTTTATATAGAATATTAGAGATTGAAAGCAGAACTAACAGAGGGGAATGGTAATAAGAATTGGAAAGGTTAAGACGCTATAAGTAAAATAGTTGACTGTGCATTTTTGTAATGTTCTGAAATTAGCATCTGTGTAAGAGTTTCTTAAAGTGGCTAAGTGTTTGTGAGAGTTGTGCTAGTTTCTCTATGAGTGCATGTGATCTGTGTTAGTATATGAATATATGTTAGTATTTACATGTTTGACTAAGTTTATATAATTTGTGTAGTTTTGAGAGAATTTGTATAAACAGGAAAACTTATGAAAGTTTGAGAAAATGAGTAAGTAAATGAATTGAGGGTATGTGCAAATGTGCAAGTCTATGTTTGGTTTTGTATTTATATAAGTTTATGCTCAAGTAATGTAAGTTAGGTTAGATTAGGTCGGGAAAGTTACGTTATGTTAGGTAAGATATGTAAGTTAGGTTAGGTAGGGGAGGTTCTTTTACGTTAGGTAAGTTATGTAAGTTAGGTTAAGTTAGGTAAGTTATGTAAGTTAGGTTAAGTTAGGTAAGTTATGTCAGGTAGGATAGATTATGGAAGTTATGTTAAGGTCCATCAGGTTGGAGAGGAAAAGTAAGTTAGGTTGGGTTATCTTGAGATGATTTCGAGGCTTTAGTGTCCCCGCGGCCCGGTCCTCGACCAGGCCTCCATCCCCAGGAAGCAGCCCGTGACAGCTGACTAACACCTAGGTACCTATTTTACTGCTAGGTAACAGGTGCATAGGGTAAAATAAACTCTGCCCATTGTTTCTTGCAGGCACCCGGGATCGAACCCGGGACCACAGGATCACAAGTCCAGCGATAAGTTATGAAAGTAAGGTAGGTGAGGTTAGGTAACATGGGTTAGGATTGTGAGATTAGGTAAGTTGGGTTAAGTAGGTGATGTTAGATAAGTTTGGTTAGGTAGGTGAGGTTAGGTAAGTTGGGTTAGGTAGGTGAGGTTATGTAAGTTAGGTCATGGAAGTTATTATAAGATACATCAGGAAGGTGAGGATAGGTAAGTTGTCAGGTAGATTAGATTAATGATGTTATGTTAGTTACATCTGGAAGGTAAGTTATGTAAGTTAGGTTAAGGAAGTTATGTTAAGTTACATCATGCAGGTGAGGATAGGTAAGATGGGTTAGGTAGGATAAAACAGGTAGTGGAAGTTATGAAAGTTAGGCAAGTTAAGTCAGGTAGGTAAGAAAAGTTACATATACCTTTGTATTAAGTTGATAGAGAGTATTCCTTAAACAAATTGTACAACATTACAAGATATGTCTTTGGAAAAAGTTTGTCTTAACAATATATATATGACAGAAAAACTGCTTAATAGAAGTTACATGATAAGAAATGATTGATATGTTACAGAGAAATGAGGTAATTTTGTGAGTGATATAATAGAGATATGTGATGAAATGTTAATCACATATCTATTCAATATCACAAATGTGTGATATTAAATGTTATTAACAAGTTTTGACTGTAAATGTCTTAGTGAAACTTACTACATAAAAGTTAGTTATTTAAACTCATTTTTAATTGAAGCATATGTTTATTAATACATAAATGTACGAAATATTATGAAAGGTTGCACAAGTTAACTTGATATAATACTTAAAGTTGTTTGTGACTTCATGAAGACATTTAGTAAGTTTAACCGAAATGATCGATTAAATATGTTACAGAATAATTGATTTAGAACGTAAATAGTAAATGTTACATATGACTTGATAAAGTTACCCTTGATTAACGAAGGAGGTGCAATTCTTAATTAAGGTGTGTTAATGACTGAGATTTCCTGGATAGAAGCCTTGTTATATAAAAATGTTTTGTAGATCATCTTATGATGCATGAAGGTGTCTTAGAGAATACTTTTGATGTCACTGAGTTTATCCATGTTACATAAATACATCACCGATAGCGTCTTTTAATGTGTGAAGATGTCTCGGAGCATATAAATGAAACACAAAGATGTCTCAGAGAGTATCCTTGATGTCTCTGAAAGAATTCTTCGTGCATATAGAGGATAAGGAGAGTAACCTTTGTTACAAGAAGATACCTTTGGGAATATGCTTGATGTCTCTGAGAGTATATTTTGATGCATAAAGGTATCTTGGAGATGTTTTGGAGAATATCATTGATGACTTGCAGAGTATCCTTTGATGTGGAAAGATGTCTAAAAGAGTAATTTAGTTTAGAAATATTATGAAGAAAGTTATACTTGACAATTTTGTTAGTGCAGTGAATCCTTATTTAAGATGAGACATGAAAAGTGCGTCACATTAAATTTATTACTGCATGAAACGTAGTTTTGTTTAAGAACAGTATTAGTAAGAGATATTAAGTTGATAAAGAGAAATGCAGTGAGAATTTTACAAATATTTATATAAATGAGCAAAAGTTTTGCCGATAAAATCTGTAACTAAATAAAATAATTAGTAAATGACTAAACAATTTGTAATTGAGTAAATTGGTAAATAAATAATTTGTTGAGAAATAGTAATGTGGTTGGTAGTATGTATCAAAGAACTAGTTATTGTCCAAAGATGTAATAGTACATCTGGTTTAAAGAAACAAACAGAGAACATGTTAGAATATGAAACGAAAACAGAGAACATGCAAAGACGTGAATAACGTAAAGAGAACATAAATAACGTGTACAAAGTTGTGCAGAGACCATATAAGAACACTTTGAGAATATGGAGAGAACACATGAAGTGTGCAAAGAACATGCTGTGAAAATTAGGAGAACATACAAATGTGGAAAGAACATTTAGAGAGCATTTAAGAACATGGAGAATGCGTAACAAGAAGTGAAGAGAACGTATAAGAATATGCAAAATGCGGAAGAAACAAGTAAGAACGCATAACGAGATGTACGGAGAACATGTAAGAATATGCTTGCAATATTTCTACCCCCGAGGCCTCTGAGTATGAATGTAAAGAAGGCTTATTAAATCATTAAGTATTATTATTATTTGTGGTAAATTTCTCTGAAATTAAGTGAAAAAAGGAGAAAATGAGGGTAAGAGATGTGGGGGGGGGGGGCAGAGAGCGTATAAGGGAAGATATGGACAAGGGGGAGCTGGGGGGAGGGGATGAGGGCGGCAGTGAGAGCGGGGGGGGGGGGGGGTAGGAAAGAGATAATGACATTTGTTGCCTCACGTCACATACCACAATAATATGCTATCACTGATTAACCCTTCCTGAGTGATTATTTACCTACACACACATATGCATGCATATGTGTGAGAGGGATTGCTATTGAAGAAGAGGTAATGGCTCATGTAGAGTCATAACTACCATTAGCAACAGTAGCACGCCCTCATCACAACTAACAGTAATAATAGTAACAAAACCCTTATCAAAACTAATGGTAGCACTCCCCCTATCTCAACTACCAGAAGAAAGAATAGCGCTCCCCATCAAAACTAGGAGGCATCCATCAGTCTCAGGAGACTATGGAGTTGTGCTCTGATTGTCGGTCTGGAGTGGCCTCTCCAGGTCGCAAAGCCAGGATAGGTTGATATGGAGGAGAAGCTGTCACCCAAGCAGCAAGTCTCCACGGCGCCGAAAGTCTCCAATGGAAAGGCAAAAGTCAATACGATTGGTTCCAGCGCCGTCGCGGGAACTGTGAGCTCCTGAGTTGACCTCGAGGTTGGTGAAAGACGGCACAGGGACTCCAAACCCGGAGACCGCTGTGGTCGGGACCGGAGAAGAACCACAACTATTACTTGTGGAACCACAACTACAAGTAGCAATAATTGCCGTCCCCCATCAAACTCTACCAGTAACACCCCCATCACAAATACCAGTAGCACATCCACTATACAACTACCAGTAGCACACCCACATCACAACTACCAGTAGCACTCCCACATCACAACTACCAGTAGCACACCCTCTACACAACTACCAGTAGTACACCCTCTACACAACTACCAGTAGCACACCCTCTACACAACTACCAGTAGCACACCCTCTACACAACTACCAGTAGCACACCCACATCACAACTACCAGTAGCACACTCCTATCACAACTACCAGTAGCACTCCCACATCACAACTACCAGTAGCACACCCTATCACAACTACCAGTAGCACTCCCACATCACAACTACCAGTAGCACACCCACATCACAACTACCAGTAGCACACCCACATCACAACTATCAGTAGCACACCCTCTACACAACTACCAGTAGCAACAATAGCATTTCGCAATCATAATACTAATAGCAATAGTGGCACTCCCATATCACAACTACTAGTAGGAATAGTACCACCCACAATCACAACAACCAGCAGCAACAGTATCACAGACCCACAAGTATTACTTGTAGAACCATAACTACTAGTAGCAATAGTAGCACTCCCTCATCACAACTACCAGTAGCACACCCCCTTCATAATTACCAGAAACAATAGTTGCACCCCCTACCACAACTACCAGTAGTAAAAGCAGCACACCCTCATCACAACTACCAGTAGCAATAGGAGTACCCCCCCCCCATCACAACTACCAGTCACCATAATAGCACCACCCTATACCAGAACAATAATTATAATAGCACTCCTCCATCACAACCAACATAAGCCATAAATGCCCTCCTCTACAATTATATTCATAAAAAAATAAAAAGCACGTTATCTAATAACTACACAGTAATATATACAAAGTGCTTAATTACACTGTAAATATTAAACCTTAAACGTCTCTTGAAATTTCTTTTCTTTCCTAATTTCCTTTAGGTTAGCAGGAAATATAATATAAATAAAGAGAAGCAGTAGTCCTTCTAGACTTTCCACAGAAGCTTACCAGGAGAAGCAGGAGAGAGAAGCACACCCGGTAAGTGTGAGTGAACACTTCAAGCGTGGCCGGCCTCGCCCGCACCATCCACCGCTCACTAAGGGAAGATCTCGACTGACACCTGTTTCCTGCCCACACTCCCGTGATACCTCCCCCTTCCCTCTGGTTACTGTCCACCCTCCCTGGTTGATACCTGGTTGATGGGGTTCTGGGAGTTGTTCTACTCCCCAAGCCCAGCCTGGGGCCATACTTGACTTGTGAGAGTTTGGTCAACCAGGCTGTTGCTTGGAGCGGCCCGCAGGCCGCTCCAAGAGTAACAGCCCTTCCGTCATACCTTCCTCTGTGGTTACTGTCCACCCTCCCGTGATACTTTCCCCTTTCGTGTGGTTACTGTCCACCTTCCCGTGATACCTTCCCTGTGGTTACTCTCCACCCTCCCATGAAACCTATCCCTTCCCTATGGTTACAGTCCGCCCTCCCGTGAAACCTTCCCCTTCCCTGTGGATACTGTCCACCCTTCCGTGATACCTTCCCCTTTCCTGTGGTTACTGTCCACCCTCCCATGAAACCTTCCCCTTCCCTGTGGTTACTGTCCACCCTCCCGTGATACCTCCCCCATCCCTGTGGTTACTGTCCACCCTCCCGTGGAACCTTCCCTGTGGTTACTGTCCACCCTCCCGTGGAACCTTTAATACCCAACACAGCCCGGTTAGTCCGGCACTCTTTGAAGGAAACAATCTAGTTTCCTCTTTAAAATGTCCACGGTTGTTTCTGTAATATTTCTGATGCTCGCTGGTAGGACGTTGAACAACCGTGGACCTCTGATGTTCATACAGTGTTCTCTGATTGTGCCCATGGCACCTCTGCTCTTCACTGGTTCTATTCTGCAATTTCTTCCATGTCGTTCACTCCAGTACGTTGTTATTTTTCTGTGGAGATTTGGGACTTGTCCCTCCAGTATTTTCCATGTGTATATTATTTGGTATCTCTCTCGTTTCCTTTCTAGTGAGTACATTTGGAGAGCTTTGAGACGAACCCAATAATTTAGGTGCTTTATCTCGTCTATGCGTGCCGTATATGTTCTCTGTATTCCCTCAATTTCAGCAATCTCTCCTGCTCTGATGGGGGAAGTGAGTACTGAGCAGTACTCAAGTCGGGACAACACAAGAGATTTGAAGAGTACTACCTTTGTAATGGGATCTCTGGACTCCCGTGATACCTTCCCTGTGATTACTGTCCACCCTCCTGTGATACCTTCTATTTCCCTGTGGTTACTGTCCACGCTCCCGTGATTCCTTCCCCTTCCATGTGGTTACTGTCCACCCTCCCGTGATACCTTCTCCCTCCCTGTGGTTACTGCCCACCCTCCCATGATACCTCCACCTTCCCTGTGGTTACTGTCCACCCTCCCGTGATTCCTTCCCTGTGGTTACTGTCCACCCTCCCATGATACTTCCCCATCTCTGTGGTAGCTGTCCACCCTCCCGAGATACCTTCCACTTCACTGTGGTTACTGTCAACCGTGTCATGATATGTCCCCCTTCCCTGTGGTTACTGTCCACCCTCCAGTGATACCGTCCCTGTGTTTACTGTCCACCCTCCTGTGATACCTTCCCTGTGGTTACTGTCCACCCTCCCGTGATACCTTCCCTGTGGTTACTGTCCATTCTCCCGTGATACCTTCCCCTTCCCTGTTGTTATTGTCCACCCTCCCGTGATACCTATCCATTCCCTGTGGTTACTGTCCACCCTCCCATGTTACCTTCCCTGTGGTAACTGTCCACCTTCCCATGATATCTTCCCTGTGCTTACTGTCCACCCACCCGTGGTACCTCCTCCTTCCCTGTTGTTGGAAATTTCCAACACTAATAAACTACTATTGTATTATAATACATCATCATCATTATATACTAATTACAGTAGTTATTAATTTCACTAACGGTAGTGTAAACATAAATTAAACCATTTCATCTGCGTATTAGTGCTAGAATTCTTATAAAATCGAGTAGCAAAATTGCGCAGATAATGTCTAGATAGACACGTTTATTACCAATGTGTTAGATAATTGAATGTGGTTGTCTGAAATTATCAGTATTCTGTGTAATAATTACCTATGGATAATATGACTCCCGATAATCTAAAACCGAGAGTTATTAACTGAAATTGTTATCAAGTAGCAGTTTTATCTGTTACTTACGAATGCTATGGAGAGTAAAAATCTTCTCCATTTTCTTGTTTAACACCATTAAAACGAGAATATGATAATATTTAAGTCCCTATAATTGCAACCCAGTTCTCATTAATGTAGTACATCCATAATTACGCGGAAAAGAGTTATCCGTGATTAATAATTTCTGTGGTGAATGCGAGAGATGGGTTGAGGGAAGGCGGAGACGCCATTGTACACGAGGCATCCCTGGCGTGAAGAGTGGCGAGACACGTAGTTGTGACTGGGGAGTTTTTATCGACAAGAATTACGTTGATACCCGTTTAATAGTCAACAATTACCTATTCACGTGTTCTATAGTGCCCAGCCAGTTAATAATGCGTCAACAATTGAAGCCACGACCCGTAATTACGCATACACAGCAGTGGACGTCTGGGACTGGCTGACGCGGATTCGGCAGACCTTAGTATTTGATACGCTCATGTTAAGTATACCATTCTCGTTTGATGCATCATCCTAGATTGCATATATGTGGGTAGTGTCTCGTTATACAGCATGGATACCTAATACACAACGTTAGTTAAATTTCAACAATTTCTCCGTTTTCATGAATATTTGAAATAAATCGTAGCATAATCAAATACTACTTAAATTTCTCTGATTTCAGCGTGAATACGAAGAGTCGACAAGTTGTTTCTCATCATTCGTGATATTCACCTCGGGTTCTTTCTTTATTGGGATCCTGTGGCCACGAGGACGAATGACGAAATGGCATTACAGAAATCGTCTTACAGATAAGACATTTATTTCGTACAAATTTATCTAATATTATTACTGATTTCCATATAATTCATATAGGATCTTTACATTGAATAAATTATTGCCAGAAATGATGATTTGGTAATCAATGTGTTTGCTTTGACTGTTGCTCAGTAATTCATAATATTTAATATTCATAATTTGAGTTATCATATCTTTGAATCTATTGTAGTTTAGATTTAATATGTTACTAACGCAACAATGAACTAGTGACGAACCACACTGGTTCCTAGATATATATGAACTTCTAGAAACCCCCCCCCCCCAATGTTGATATTAGAGGCTTTGACTTTAATTAATTAATAATACAGTCTATTCATTATTTTCAAGTGATTATTCATTTAATTAGTATCTATAGACACAGGTTCTCTAGTGTTATTCTAATGATCACTTTTATTCGTTTTCCCTCTTTTCTCAAAAGTGGGTGGTCCTTCGATTTATTTAAATACAATAATCAATTAATTGAATATATGAGTCAAGCCCCAGATATCCTACATTATGGTCCTTCGAACCGGATACATACCAATTAACATTACTAATTAGTCATAACTAATCACCGTGTGAAGTAGTCTAGACTAACCACATTTTATTAATTGTGGCTACCGGCAGTGTACCACATAGGTTAGCCTAATTCGCACCAATTTATTTGCTGCTTATACCTCATGTATAAAGTAGCACTCGTGGGACACAGTCAATTGCCCACAACACTCAGACCTATACCTCACACTGAGGTAAGAATCTTCAGGTCACCAGGAGCAACAGCTCATAACTTCTATAATAATTCCACATTAACAGCTGCGTTACAGTGGCATCACCATCTAACTATTATTTATTTAGGTGGTAAAGACATCCATCCTACTCGACACCCAGCTGAGGTAATTAATCACCTTAAAACAATAATTTCCTCATTTAAAATTGTTAGCAGTTCAGTAGTGTTCACATTGGTGGAACCTCGCCAACTGAGCAATAATAATCGTTGGGGAGTGAGTCCAGAATATTACCAAAGAGCTGCCAAATATATAAACTTTAGGCTGAGGAAGAGAGTACGATTGGATGCCACTTACATTCAATTTACAGCCAGACCATACAGGCAAAACCTGGCAAAAGATGGTGTACACCTGTCAGGTGAATCTAGGTCACATGTAGTTGACAAATTGATCAACACAATCAAGCACCATAAAAGGCTGTGGCTGGCAAGCCAAATTAATTGTACATAATTGTATTTTCACCTGTGTGTGCAAGTGCACCTTTATATAAACTATAAAATCTAAAAAAACCCAAAACACAGCACAACTATATATTCACATTATTGCACCACAAATTAATCTATGCCAACCTTTATTGGGTAGGAATTTAGGCAGTGATTGTGCTGAATTTGGCACAAATGCAGACTAAATAAATTAGTAGCTTCTTAGGTAGAAATTCTTACAACTAGTCTTGGACTAGTCATGTATTGACTACATTATTCACAAGAATGAATAATGTAGTGCATACATTATTCATTCTTGTGCTGACCCCATCAAGGGTGGGATTCAACTTTATAGTAACTCTGATTGGAGTATATCCATATTAAATATGTTTACTCATTATTTGTGTGTATGCATTTTGAGTGCTGCTGATTGATCACCATTACATCTAATGGTGATAAAGATGAGCAAGCCGGAAGAAAGTTAATGGTGAAGTTCAAGTACTGCTCAAAATCCTTAGCTACTTATTGTTAGGTAGGTAAATTAACCTCTCAACGAGGTAGTATAGTCTATTCAAATACATTAGGCTATTATATTGATATTGAACTCCATTGAATGAGTCAATGTCCCAGTTACATCAGAAACAACTATTTACTGTTAGACCAGCCCTTACCCAGCAAGATGGAAACGGCTGACAAAATAAAAAGGACCCTTATCGGTCTGAAAGGTCATTTGACCCGACAGATTACCAAGTGTCAAAATCTGTCACAACAGTCACCTGTTGACTACCTTGAATTAGAAGATTTACTTCAAGTTGTTGCAGACAAATTCGCGCATATTAAGCAACATATGAATCTGTATTTGACAGAACTTTACAAAATTTCAATAGGTGAAACTGAACTTGAGGATATTGTAAATGATTTAGCCCAGTATGAAGATGGTGTACGGGCTAAGCTTCAACCCTTTAAAAGGCAAATTGCTAAAAACAAATTAACAACAGCCTCTACTGCACATCTAGATCCTGATGTCAAATTACCTCAGATCAATATACCCACATTCTCTGGTAACGAGAATGAGAGTTGGGATAATTTCTGGAGTAAATTCGTGGATGCAGTAGATTCTAAAACTAACATCCCTCAAACAACCAAGTTCACTTATTTACAAGGCTTTTTACGAAATGAAGCCTTGAAGGTAATCTCTAACATAACACTGACCAGTGATGGTTACGACCTAGCTGTGCAATTGCTCAAGAACAACTACGATAACAAGGAAAGAACTATTACTATCTTAGTTCAAAAATTGCTGGATTTACCATCTGCTAATAATTCAACAGATTCTCTCCAAACTTTCAGACTAGAGTTAGAATCTTTACTCAAGGCCTTAAGCCTTAAAGTCCAAATTCAGACTGCTGAATGGATGACAAAATTAGTTGTAAGGCGCAAATTACCAAGAGAAACTATAGATAAATTGTGTACTATGTACAATAAAACCTTTCTGACCTTGAATGAAATTACACAAGGATCACAGAAAACCTTCATCACACAACAATTAGTCGAGCAGTTAAAATTAAAACCTGTCAAAAGTGTGAGACTGAATATTTCTGGGTTCTTGACTAATAGTGGGCCTCGTGAATACCAAGTAGTCAAGGTGTTAGTGAGACTTGGATCAAACACTAGTACAATACAAGCATTAGTAGTAGATAAACTTCCTTCAGACCTGCAGGTCACAGGACTAGCTCGCACTGCGAGATATCTCAAACGAAACCACATGAGGTTAACAGATTGCAAAATAAATTCTGACTGCCTCACTGATGTTGGTATACTTATAGGCGCTGACCATTATTATAAATTTATAACAGGATGCACCAGACAACATGGAATGAATTTGTTGTCATCTGCTGGAGGCAAATTGCTTACTGGACCGGTGCTCTTCCAACAAAACCCAGCGTCAACCAACCAACAATCTAACAATACAATAGTGGCGTGACTAGGCTTGGAACAGTCACCCCTACATTTCAGAGAAATATCTGAAGATAATGAGTCTGATCCACCTGTACATCGTTTGTGGGATTTAGACACTTTTGGTATTGTCCCTGAACAACCAAGCCCTGATGATATGTGGACTCTCAGACTGTCAGCAATATCTGGACACAGTTGTTTATAAGGACAAACAATACTGGGTGAGACTGCCATGGAAGTTAAATCATCCACAACTTCCAGTTAATTATTTCATGGCAGCCTCTCAATTACAGTCTCAATTAATACGACTGAAGAAACAGCCAGACAAATTGAATATGTATCGTCAATTAATTCAACAAAAACTCAATAGTAAATTTATCGAAGTTGTTGATAATGATGACCGAAAAATAGGTCACTATTTACCCCATCACGCTTTGGTGAAAGATTCATTGACAACGCCAATACGTATTTTCTTCAACGGTAGTGCCGAAGTGAAGGCAAACAGCGTGTCCTTGAATGAATGTCTCCAAACGGGACCTAGCCTATCACAAAGGCTACATGATGTACTATTATGATTCCTCACTGGTATTTTTGCTTATACTGCTGATATCAGTAAAGCTTTCCTTAGAGTAGGCTTGCAAGAAGAGAATCGTAATTACACCAAATTTCTCTGGATTAAGGACTCACTGGATCCTGACAGTTACGTCATAACCTACCGGTTTGCCTCTGTGCTATTCGGAGCGACTTCCTCCCCGTTTCTACTTCAAGCCACATTAGATACACATTTGAGGAAGTCAAAATAACCCTTATAAAACAGAGATCAGTAACAACTTGTATGTCGATAATTTCCAGGGAACTACAAATGACAAATCCAAATTGGTAGAAATTTACCATGAGGCTAACTGTGAGTTATTTGGAGCCAATATGCTTCTACAATCATGGGCCTCAAACAATAAATCATTAAACCAGATAATCGAGAAAGAATTTCCGGGTTATCAGGTGCCTAATCAATTAAAAGTTCTGGACGTGGAATGGAACACATGTACTGACGAGATGAATGTCAGTACCTGTGATAGATCCTACTTCCCTGTGGTTACTGTCCACCCGTCCGTAATACCTTTCCCTTCCCTGTGGTTACTGTTCACCGTCCTGTGATATCTTCCCCTTCCCTGTGGTTACAGTCCACCCTCCCGTGATACCTTCCCTGTGGTTACTGTTGTCGGGGTTTATCGGTGAGTGACAGTATAAGTACTTAATCCTGGCGAGGTTGCCAATGTCGGGGTTCACCTCATTAAGAGAGGGGCGAGTAACAGCATACTCAAGGTCACTCACCGTAGCCCTGCGGGTCTTCACTCTAATCCTCGCAGCGCCACTGTACGCCAGGAGAGTATCCCAGTCAATCCCAACCGGCCTCTGATCGAGAATGAATGGGAACACAGCTTGTACTCTTTACAGCTTGTGTGCCCGCCCTGGCACAGGGCTCTACTACTAACCACAAGGTCGCCAACTGGTGTTTCCGGTGTCCAGTAAAACGTCAGTGGTTTTGTTGAATTGTAGTAACAGTGGCAAGAGCACACTCAATAAGTCTGATATCAGGCAGGTATTTACTTCTATCACTATCTGCTTTCAGGTATTATATAGCCACAAGAAATATGGAGGGGATGATATAAACACCTATGTACTTTGTATTTTACTTAAAAATCATTCAAAGACATCACAAGATTATATCAATAAGCAAACAGCTGTTTCAGGCGGAAGTCGCTCGTTCCCACATATAATCATGAACTCGCCAAGCCGGCAACGCTCCCCCTCACGTCAATGTCAAAATCAGCTCGGCGACTACCACCGCGCGAATGTTACTTTATCTGTTTGCTTGTGGCGTGACACGCCAGTTTCTTTAAGTTCTCAAAGATCACTAGAAGTTCGAACACACAATATTTGCGACGATAGCACGTAAATACTTCGCTGCACTGATCTTGAGCTCAATCAAACATTTCTATATAAATGGACACAATAACTCACTATCGTGGTATATCACACTGCCCTTCATTTAATGATAACGTGTGCAAGTATATATCACTGGAGTTCTCAGTAATTCCTTTCGTGGGCGATAACACAATTAATCACTGCACGCATGAATGATTATTCAATACACAAGCATAGACTTATATATATATATATATATATATATATATATATATATATATATATATATATATATATATATATATATATATATATGGATGAATCATAGACATCAATAATGGTAATAACATAGTTACTGGGCACATAGCCTAACTCCAAATACTGGCATATTTATATATACATACTCTCTCACTAACTGTTCATATTAAAGTCTCATGGAAGACATTATCAACACAGTAAATTCATCAATTACTCTGGGTGCCTGCACACACCAATAATAGTAATAAATATCGTGGGTACTCTATGTAGTCCCACTCTGCACACTGGTGCCTTACTGTGACATAGGTGAGCCTTGCTCACGACATACAAAATACTCTGGCTAAATAATATAGCTGACTAAAGGGGAATTGGGAGGGAAACTAGAATCACCTACTTCCACCTATCCTCCTGTGAGAGTTGAGTTGTAGCTCCTGGTCTTGGCTCCTGCCTCTTGTAGGGAACGCCCCCACACACACCCTGTCATGTCCCCCAGGAACTCAATCAACGTCCCACCATAAGCGCGTCGTCTCCGTGCCTTTTCACTGCAGGTCCGTGCTCCTCCTCGACTTCTTGTAGGGTTGGAGTCGGTCTCCCGGCCGTCGCCACTACGCCGTCACAAACGGGTGAACTGCCTCAGACGTCGCATACGTCACTGCACAGACTTCACTTCTTCTTGCACAGTACCTGTCCTGGAGCACTTGTTGCTCAATATCCCGTCGATTCCCTCTCTGGTCCAACACATGAACGAAGGAAGACCTCACAGAGTACTTGCAGACTTCGGGTGACGCGTAAAATCCACGGGAGCGGGAAACAACTGTCAAACTGACAGGACCAATCTTCGCACGTCCAACCACCTTGACGTGTCGTGTCAGACTGATTCCCTCCGGAGAATTGGCCCAGCCACTATGTCATCACTGTGAAGCTATCAGCCGTCGCATACGTCGCTGCCTAGTCTTCACCTGTACAACACCTGTTCCTGGAGCACTTGTTGCTCAATATTCTGTCAATCCCTTCTCTGGTCCAACACATGAACGAAGGAAGACCCCACAGGTGATGGCAGACCACGGGTGATGCGTAAATCCTCCGGAGTCGGGGTAAACTGTCCAACTGACAGGACCCCCAGCGCACGTCCGACCTCCTTGACGTGCTGTCTTAGACTGATGGCGCCAGCGCAGCGCGATGACCGGACCCCCCTTCCTTTGTGACGTCATATTCGCCACGGGAGGTTTTCATTGGCTCCCTGTGCCACGTCGCTGTCGGTGACCAATCTGGTGTCACTGACGTCACACAGTTTTGGCGACAAAACAGAAGAGCCAGCGCCATATTGGCTTCCTAAAGGGCCTAAACCACAGCCCAAAATACTCTTCTTTTATAAATTTCTCGTCACTTCGAGAACACTACTTTCTCCCACATATATCAAACTGCTGCCTGCGACGTAGAGAACGCTCGGGTAAAGTGGACATGACTCTTACTGCAGGCGTGGGAGAAATATAAGGGGGGGGGGAACACCGTCACACTGTCCACCCTCCCGTGATAGATCCTACTTCCCTGTGGTTATTGTCCACCCTCCCGTAATTATTCCCTGTGGTTACTGTCCACCCTCCCTTGATACCTCCCACTTCCCTGTGGTTACTGTCCACCCTCCCGTGATACCTTCCCCCATCCCTGTGGTTATTGTCCACCCTCCCGTGATACCATCCCCTTCCCTGTGGTTACTGTCCCCCCTCCCGTGATACCTTCCCCTTCCCTGTGGTTACTGTACCCCCTCCCGTGATACCTTCCCCTTCCCTGTGGTTACTGTCCACCCACCCGTGATATCTTCCCTGTGGTTACTGTCCACCCTCCCGTAATACCTTCACCTTCCCTGTGGTTAATGTCCACCCTCCCTTGATACCTTCCCCTTCCCTGTGGTTACTGTCCACCCTTCCAGGATACCTTCCCCCTCCCTGTGGTTACTGTCCACCCTCCCGTGACACCTCAACCTTCCCTGTGGTTACTGTCCACCCTCCCGTGATACCTTCCTTGTGGTTACTGTCCACCCACCAATGACACCTTCCCCTTCTCAGTGGTTACTGTCCACCCTCCAATGACACCTTCCCCTTCTCAGTGGTTACTGTCCACCCTCCTGTGATACCTTCCTTGTGGTTACTGTCCACCCTCCCGTAATACCTTCCCCTTCCCTGTGGTTACTGTCCACCCTCCCGTGACACCTTCCCCTTCCCTGTGGTTACTGTTCACCCTTCCGAGATACCTTCCCTGTGGTTAAAGTCCACCCTCCCGTGATACCTTCCCTATGGTTACTGTCCACCCCTCCGGTGATAACCTGAAAAAGCTTAATACACCATCTTTAACCAATATCCCTTGAAAATGCATGAACACTCATCTTTAGCCATTATCACTTGAAATGTAAAAATAACCCAATTTTAACAAAATCTTTGAAAAGTTTAAGCATCCATCTTTAACAAATATCCCCTGATAATGTAACAAATGTAAAAGAAACATGGATTGACAAACATATGTCCTGCAGGAAACATATATTCAACTGAACTAATGCATATATTGGTGAAAAATAAAACCTTAACAGAGGTTATTGAATAAATGGGCTCTATGTTTGGAACTTAAAAATAAAAGTGATGAATGAGAAGAAATAGCATATTAAATGTATTAAGAAAGTGTGGAAAGATTAGATGTTGTAAATAGGTTAGGAATGGTTGGGATAGGTCTGGGTTGTGTTAGGTACTGGGAAGCATGCTCAAAGGAAGGGAACTATCAGGGGAAAGCGCCAAGCCATTACGACTATATAACACTTGAAAAGGGTCAGGATAAGGATATAGGATGGGACGGCGTGGGAGTGGTGGTTGGTGGGGGGAGGAATGATGCCTAGCGACTTGGGGCAGGGCCGGGGATTCAACGCCGACCTGCATGAAGCGAGACCGGCGCTCTACCGTCCAGCCTAAATGGTTGGGAGAAGCATGCTCAAGCAACACTTATATATAGAATATTAGAGATTGAAAGCAGAACTAACAGAGGGGAATGGTAATAAGAATTGGAAAGGTTAAGACGCTATAAGTAAAATAGTTGACTGTGCATTTTTGTAATTTTCTGAAATTAGTATCTGTGTAAGAGTTTCTTAAAGTGGCTAAGTGTTTGTGAGAGTTGTGCTAGTTTCTCTATGAGTGCATGTGATCTGTGTTAGTATATGAATATATGTAAGTATTTACATGTTTGACTAAGTTTATATAATTTGTGTAGTTTTGAGTGAATTTGTATATACAGGAAAACTTATGAAAGTTTGAGAAAGTGAGTAAGTAAATGAATTGAGAGTATGTGCACATGTGCAAGTCTATGTTTGGTTTATATTATATAAGTTTATGCTCAAGTTATGTAAGTTAGGTTAGGCTAGGTCGGGAAAGTTATGTTATGTTAGGTAAGATATGTAAGTTAGGTTAGGTAGGGGAAGTTCTTTTACGTTAGGTAAGTTATGTAAGTTAAGTTAAGTTAGGTAAGTTATGTCAGGTAGGATAGATTATGGAAGTTATGTTAAGGTCCATCAGGTT
Source organism: Procambarus clarkii (assembly GCF_040958095.1). Classification (NCBI taxonomy): domain Eukaryota; kingdom Metazoa; phylum Arthropoda; class Malacostraca; order Decapoda; family Cambaridae; genus Procambarus; species Procambarus clarkii. The sequence continues at coordinate 2,524,922 of NC_091168.1, forward strand.
GGAGAGGTTAAGTAAGTTAGGTTGGGTTATCTTGAGATGATTTCGGGGCTTTAGTGTCCCCGCGGCCCAGTCCTCGACCAGGCCTCCATCCCCAGGAAGCAGCCCGTGACAGCTGACTAACGCCTAGGTACCTATTTTACTGCTAGGTAACAGGTGCATAGGGTAAAATAAACTCTGCCCATTGTTTCTTGCAGGCGCCCGGGATCGAACCCGGGACCACAGGATCACAAATCCAGCGATAAGTTATGAAAGTAAGGTAGGTGAGGTTAGGTAAGATTGGTTAGGATTGTGAGATTAGGTAAGTTGGGTTAAGTAGGTGATGTTAGATAAGTTTGGTTAGGTAGGTGAGGTTAGGTAAGTTGGGTTAGGTAGGTGAGGTTAGGTAGGTGAGGTTATGTAAGTTAGGTCATGGAAGTTATTGTAAGATACTTCAGGAAGGTGAGGATAGGTAAGTTATGTCAGGTAGATTAGATTAATGATGTTATGTTAGTTCCATCTGGAAGGTAAGTTGTGTAAGTTAGGTTAAGGAAGTTATGTTAAGTTACATCATGCAGGTGAGGATAGGTAAGATGGGTTAGGTAGGATAAGACAGGTAGTGGAAGTTATGAAAGTTTGGTAAGTTAAGTAAGGTAGGTAAGAAAAATTACATATACCTTTGTATTAAGTTGATAGAGAGTATTCCTTAAACAAATTGTACAACATTACAAGATATGTCTTTGGAAAAAGTTTGTCTTAACAATATATATATGACAGAAAAACTGCTTAATAGAAGTTACATGATAAGAAATGATTGATATGTTACAGAGAAATGAGGTAATTTTGTGAGTGATATAATAGAGATATGTGATGAAATGTTAATCACACATCTATTCAATATCACAAATGTGTGATATTAAATGTTATTAACAAGTTTTGACTGTAAATGTCTTAGTGAAACTTACTACATAAAAGTTAGTTATTTAATTTCATTTTTAATTGAAGCATATGTTTATTAATACATAAATGTGCGAAATATTATGGAAGGTTGCACAAGTTAACTTGATATAATACTTAAAGTTGTTTGTGACTTCATAAAGACATTTAGTAAGTTTAACAGAAATGATCGATTAAATATGTTACAGAATAATTGATTTAGAACGTAAATAGTAAATATTACATATGACTTGAAAAAGTTAACCTTGATTAGTGAAGGAGGTGCAATTCTTAATTAAGGTGTGTTAATGACTGAGATTTCCTGGAAAGTAGCCTTGTTATATAAAAATGTTTTGGAGATCATCTTATGATGCATGAAGGTGTCTTAGAGAATACTTTTCATGTCACTGAGTGTATCCATGTTACATAAATATATCACCGATAGTGTCTTTTAATGTGTGAAGATGTCTCGGAGCATATAAATGAAACACAAAGATGTCTCAGAGAGTATCCTTGATGTCTCTGAAAGAATTCTTCGTGCATAAAGTGGATAAGGAGAGCAACCTTTGTTACAAGAAGATACCTTGGGGGAATATGATTGATGTCTCTGAGAGTATATTTTGATGTATAAAGATATCTTGGAGATGTTTTGGAGAATATCATTGATGACTTGCAGAGTATCCTTTGATGTGGAAAGATGTTTAAAAGAGTAATTTAGTTTAGAAATATTTTGAAGAAAGTTATACTGGACTGGTTATACTGGATTGTTAGTGCAGTGAATCCTTATTTAAGATGAGACATGAAAAGTGCGTCATACTAAATTTATTACTGCATGAAACGTAGTTTTGTTTAAAAGCAGTATTAGTAAGAGATATTAAGTTGATAAAGAGAAATGCAGTGAGAATTTTACAAATATTTATATAAATGAGTAAAAGTTTTGCCGATAAAATCTGTAAGTAAATAAGATAATTAATAAATGACTGAACAATTTGTAATTAAATAAATTGGTAAATAAATAATTTGTTGAGAAATAGTAATGTGGTTGATAGTATGTTTCAAAGAACTAGTTATTGTCCAAAGATGTAATAGTACATCTGGTTTAAAGAAACAGAGAACATGTTAGAATATGAAATGAAAACAGAGAACATGCAAAGACGTGAATAACGTAAAGAGAACATAAATAACGTGTACAAAGTTATGCAAAGATCATATAAGAACATTTTGAAAATATGGAGAGAACATATGAAGTGTGCAAAGAACATGCTGTGAAAATTAGGAGAACATGGCGAGAACATACAAATGTGGGAAGAACATTTAGAGAGCATTTAAGAACATGGAGAATGCGTAACAAGAAGTGAAGAGAACGTATAAGAATATGCAAAATGCGGAAGAAACAAGTAAGAACGCATAACGAGATGTACGGAGAACATGTAAGAATATGCTTGTAATATTTCTACCCCCCGAGGCCTCTGAGTATGAATGTAAAGAAGGCTTATTAAATCATTAAGTATTATTATTATTTGTGGTAAATTTCTCAGAAATTAAGTGAAAGGAGGAGAAAATGAGGGTATGAGATGTGGGGGAACAGAGAGGGTGTAAGGGAAGATATGGACAAGGGGGAGCTGTGGGGGAGGGGGTGTGGGCGGCAGTGAGAGCGGGGGGGGGGCATACAACAACCTTCCTTAGTCAACACCTGTGGGAGAGTCAACAACACCTGTGGAAGAGTCAACAACACCTGTGGTAGAGTCAACCTGATTAACCCTTCCTGAGTGTTTATTTACCCACACACATATGCACGCACATGTGTGAGAGGGAGTGCTATTGAAGAAGAGGTAATAGCTTATGTAGAGTCATAACTACCATTAGCAACAATAGCACGCCCTCATCACAACTAACAGTAATAATAGTAACAAAACCCGTATCAAAACTAATGGTAGCACTCCCCCTATCTCAACTACCAGAAGAAAGAACAGCGCTCCCCCATCAAAACTAGTAGGCATCCATCAGTCTCAGGAGACTATGGAGTTGTGCTGTGATTGTCGGTCTGGAGTGGCCTCTCCAGGTCGCAAAGCCAGGGTAGGTTGATATGGGGGAAAAGCTGTCACCCAAGCAGCAAGTCTCCACGCCGCCGAAAGTCTCCAATGGAAAGGCAAACGTCAATACGATTGGTTCCAGTGCCGTCGCGGGAACTGTGAGCTCCGGAGTTGACCTCGAGGTTGGTGAAAGACGGCACAGGGACTCCAAACCCGGAGACCGCTGTGGTCGGGACCGGAGAAGAACCACAACTATTACTTGTAGAACCACAACTACAAGTAGCATTAATTGCACTCCCCCATCACAACTACCAGTAGCAATAGTAGCACACCCTCTACACAACTACCAGTAGCACCCTCTACACAACTACCAGTAGCACACCCCTATCACAACTACTAGTAGCACCCCCCAAATCACAACTACCAATAGCACACCCCTATCACAACTACCAGTAGAACACCCTCTACACAACTACCAGTAGCACACTCTACACAACTACCAGTAGCACACCCTCTACACAACTACCTGTAGCACACCCACATCACAACAACCAGTAGCACACCCTATCACAACTACCAGTACCACACCCACATCACAACTACCAGAAGCACACCCACATCACAACTACCAGTAGCACACCCTATCACAACTACCAGCAGCACACCCCTATCACAACTACCAGTAGCACACCCACATCACAACTACCAGTAGCACACCCACATCACAACTACCAGTAGCACACCCACATCACAACTACCAGTAGCACACCCTCTATACAACTACCAGTAGCACTCCCACATCACAACTACCAGTAGCACACCCACATCACAACTACCAGTAGCACACCCACATCACAACTACCAGTAGCACACCCACATAACAACTACCAGTAGCACACCCTCATCACAACTAGCAGTACCACACCCACATCACAACTACCAGTAGCACACCCTCTACACAACTACCAGTAGCACAACCTCTACACAACTACCAGTAGCACACCCTCTACACAACTACCAGTAACACACCCACATCACAACTACCAGTATCACACCCACATCACAACTACCAGTATCACACCCACATCACAACTACCAGTAGCACACCCTCTACACAACTACCAGTAGCACACCCACATCACAACCACCAGTAGCACACCCACATCACAACTACCAGTATCACACCCACATCACAACTACCAGTAGCACACCCTCTACACAACTACCATTACCACACCCACATCACAACTACCAGTAGCACACCCTCTACACAACTACCAGTAGCACACCCTCTACACAACTACCAGTAGCACACCCTATCACAACTACCAGTAGCACACCCTCTACACAACTACCAGTAGCACACCCTCTACACAACTACCAGTAGCACCCACATCACAACTACCAGTATCACACCCACATCACAACTACCAGTATCACACCTACATCACAACTACCAGTAGCACACCCTCTACACAACTACCAGTAGCACACCCACATCACAACTACCAGTAGCACACCCACATCACAACTACCAGTATCACACCCACATCACAACTACCAGTAGCACACCCTCTACACAACTACCAGTAGCACACCCACATTACAACTACCCGTAGCACACCCTCTACTCAACTACCAGTACCACACCCACATCACAACTACCAGTAGCACACCCTCTACACAACTACCAGTAGCACACCCTCTACACAACTACCAGTAGCACACCCTCTACACAACTACCAGTAGCACACATTCTACACAACTACCATTAGCACACCCACATCACAACTACCAGTAGCACACCCACATCACAACTACCAGTAGCACACCCTCTACACAACTACCAGTATCACACCCCTATCACAACTACCAGTAGCACACCCACATCACAACTACCAGTAGCACACCCTCTACACAACTACCAGTATCACACCCACATCACAACTACCAGTAGCACACCCATATCACAACTACCAGTAGCACACCCTCTACACAACTACCAGTAGCACAACCTCTACACAACTACCAGTAGCACACCCTCTACACAACTACCAGTAACACACCCACATCACAACTACCAGTATCACACCCACATCACAACTACCAGTATCACACCCACATCACAACTACCAGTAGCACACCCTCTACACAACTACCAGTGGCACACCCACATCACAACTACCAGTAGAACACCCACATCACAACTACCAGTATCACACCCACATCACAACTACCAGTAGCACACCCTCTACACAACTACCATTACCACACCCACATCACAACTACCAGTAGCACAACCTCTACACAACTACCAGTAGCACACCCTCTACACAACTACCAGTAGCACACCCTATCACAACTACCAGTAGCACACCCTCTACACAACTACCAGTAGCACACCCTCTACACAACTACCAGTAGCACACCCACATCACAATTATCAGTATCACACCCACATCACAACTACCAGTATCACACCTACATCACAACTACCAGTAGCACACCCTCTACACAACTACCAGTAGCACACCCACATCACAACTACCAGTAGCACACCCACAACACAACTACCAGTATCACACCCACATCACAACTACCAGTAGCACACCCTCTACACAACTACCAGTAGCACACCCACATCACAACTACCCGTAGCACACCCTCTACACAACTACCAGTACCACACCCACATCACAACTACCAGTAGCACACCCTCTACACAACTACCAGTAGCACACCCTCTACACAACTACCAGTAGCACACCCTCTACACAACTACCAGTAGCACACATTCTACCCAACTACCATTAGCACACCCACATCACAACTACCAGTAGCACACCCACATCACAACTACCAGTAGCACACCCTCTACACAACTACCAGTATCACACCCCTATCACAACTACCAGTAGCACACCCACATCACAACTACCAGTAGCACACCCTCTACACAACTACCAGTATCACACCCACATCACAACTACCAGTAGCACACCCATATCACAACTACCAGTAGCACACCCTCTACACAACTACCAGTAGCACAACCTCTACACAACTACCAGTAGCACACCCTCTACACAACTACCAGTAACACACCCACATCACAACTACCAGTATCACACCCACATCACAACTACCAGTATCACACCCACATCACAACTACCAGTAGCACACCCTCTACACAACTACCAGTGGCACACCCACATCACAACTACCAGTAGCACACCCACATCACAGCTACCAGTATCACACCCACATCACAACTACGAGTAGCACACCCTCTACACAACTACCATTACCACACCCACATCACAACTACCAGTAGCACACCCTCTACACAACTACCAGTAGCACACCCTCTACACAACTACCAGTAGCACACCCTATCACAACTACCAGTAGCACACCCTCTACACAACTACCAGTAGCACACCCTCTACACAACTACCAGTAGCACACCCACATCACAACTACCAGTATCACACCCACATCACAACTACCAGTATCACACCTACATCACAACTACCAGTAGCACACCCTCTACACAACTACCAGTAGCACACCCACATCACAACTACCAGTAGCACACCCACATCACAACTACCAGTATCACATCCACATCACAACTACCAGTAGCACACCCTCTACACAACTACCACTAGCACACCCACATCACAACTACCAGTAGCACACCCTCTACACAACTACCAGTACCACACCCACATCACAACTACCTGTAGCACACCCTCTACACAACTACCAGTAGCACACCCTCTACACAACTACCAGTAGCACACCCTCTACACAACTACCAGTAGCACACATTCTACACAACTACAATTAGCACACCCACATCACAACTACCAGTAGCACACCCACATCACAACTACCAGTAGCACACCCTCTACACAACTACCAGTATCACACCCCTATCACAACTACCAGTAGCACACCCACATCACAACTACCAGTAGCACACCCTCTACACAACTACCAGTACCACACCCACATCACAACTACCTGTAGCACACCCTCTACACAACTACCAGTAGCACACCCTCTACACAACTACCAGTAGCACACCCTCTACACAACTACCAGTAGCACACATTCTACACAACTACAATTAGCACACCCACATCACAACTACCAGTAGCACACCCACATCACAACTACCAGTAGCACACCCTCTACACAACTACCAGTATCACACCCCTATCACAACTACCAGTAGCACACCCACATCACAACTACCAGTAGCACACCCTCTACACAACTACCAGTATCACACCCACATCACAACTACCAGTAGCACACCCACATCACAACTACTAGTAGCACACCCACATCACAACTACCAGTAGCACACCCTCTACACAACTACCAGTAGCACACCCACATCACAACTACCAGTAGCACACCCACATCACAACTACCAGTAGCACACCCACATCACAACTACCAGTAGCACACCCTCTACACAACTACCAGTAGCACACCCACATCACAACTACCAGTAGCACACCCTCTACACAACTACCAGTAGCACACCCACATCACAACTACCAGTAGCACACCCTCTACACAACTACCAGTAGCAACAATAGCATTTCGCAATCATAATACTAATAGCAATAGTGGCACTCCCATATCACAACTACTAGTAGGAATAGTACCACCCACAATCACAACAACCAGCAGCAACAGTATCACAGAACCACAAGTGTTACCTGTAGAACCATAACTACTAGTAGCAATAGCAGCACTCCCTCATCACAACTACCAGTAGCACTCCCTCATCACAACTACCAGTAGCACTCCCTCATCACAACTACCAGTAGCACACCCCCTTCATAATTACCAGAAACAATAGTTGCACCCCCTACCACAACTACCAGTAGCAATAGCAGCACCCCCTCATCACAACTACCAGTAGCAATAGTAGCACTCCCCCCATAACAACTACATGTAGCACTCCCCAATCATAACTACCAGTGTCAATAGCAGCACCCCCCCATCACAACTACCAGTCACGATAATAGCACCACCCTCTACCAGAACAATAGTTATAATAACACTTCTCCATCACAACCAACAGAAGCAATAAATGCCCTCCTCTACAATTATATTCATAAAAAAACAAAAAGCACGTTATCTAATAACTACACAGTAATATATACAAAGTGCTTAATTACACTGTAAATATTAAACCTTAAACATCTCTTGAAATTTCTTTTCTTTCCTAATTACCTTTAGGTTAGCAGGAAATATAATATAAATAAAGAGAAGCAGTAGTCTTTCTAGACTTTCCACAGAAGCTTACCAGGAGAAGCAGGAGAGAGAAGCACACCCGGTAAGTGTGAGTGAACACTTCAAGCGCGGCCGGCCTCGCCCGCACCATCCACCGCTCACTAAGGGAAGATCTCGACTGACACCTGTTTCCTGCCCACACTCCCGTGATACCTCCCCCTTCCCCGTGGTTACTGTCCACCCTCCCATGATACCTCCCCCTTCCCTCTGGTTACTGTCCACCCTCCCTGGTTGATACCTGGTTGATACCTGGTTGATGCGGTTCTGGGAGTTGTTCTACTCCCCAAGCCCAGCCTGGGGCCAGACTTGACTTGTGAGAGTTTGGTCAACCAGGCTGTTGCTTGGAGCGGCCCGCAGGCCGCTCCAAGGGTAACAGCCCTTCCGTCATACCTTCCTCTGTGGTTACTGTCCACCCTCCCGTGATACTTTCCCCTTTCATGTGGTTACTGTCCACCTTCCCGTGATACCTTCCCTGTGGTTACTGTCCACCATCCCGTGAAACCTATCCCTTCCCTATGGTTACTGTCCACCCTCCCGTGATACCTTCCCCTTCCCTGTGGATACTGTCCACCCTTCCGTGATACCTTCCCCTTTCCTGTGGTTACTGTCCACCCTCTCGTGAAACCTTCCCCTTCCCTGTGGTTACTGTCCACCCTCCCGTGATACCTCCCCCATCCCTGTGGTTACTGTCCACCCTCCCGTGGAACCTTCCCTGTGGTTACTGTCCACCCTCCCATGGAACCTTCCCTGTGGTTACTGTCCACCCTCCCGTGGAACCTTCCCTGTGGTTACTGTCCACCCTCCCATGGAACCTTTAATACCCACCACAGCCCGGTTGGTCCAGCACTCTTTGAAGGAAACAATCTAGTTTCCTCTTTAAAATGTCCACGGTTGTTCCTGTAATATTTCTGATGCTCGCTGGTAGGACGTTGAACAACCGTGGACCTCTGATGTTCATACAGTGTTCTCTGATTGTGCCCATGGCACCTCTGCTCTTCACTGGTTCTATTCTACAATTTCTTCCATGTCGTTCACTCCAGTACGTTGTTATTTTACTGTGGAGATTTGGGACTTGTCCCTCCAGTATTTTCCATGTGTAAATTATTTGGTATCTCTCTCGTTTCCTTTCTAGTGAGTACATTTGGAGAGCTTTGAGACGAACCCAATAATTTAGGTGCTTTATCTCGTCTATGCGTGCCGTATATGTTCTCTGTATTTCCTCAATTTCAGCAATCTCTCCTGCTCTGATGGGGGAAGTGAGTACTGAGCAGTACTCAAGACGGGACAACACAAGAGATTTGAAGAGTACAACCATTGTAATGGGATCTCTGGACTCCCGTGATACCTTCCCTGTGATTACTGTCCACCCTCCCGTGATACCTTCTATTTCCCTGTGGTTACTGTCCACGCTCGCGTGATACCTTCCCCTTCCATGTGGTTACTGTCCACCCTCCCGTGATTCCTTCCCTGTGGTTACTGTCCACCCTCCCATGATACTTCCCCATCTCTGTGGTAGCTGTTCACCCTCCCGAGATACCTTCCCCTTCCCTGTGGTTACTGTCCGCCCTCTCATGATACCTTCCACTTCACTGTGGAAGTGGAAGTGTCAACCGTGTCATGATATGTCCCCCTTCCCTGTGGTTACTGTCCACCCTCCAGTGATACCGTCCCTGTGTTTACTGTCCACCCTCCTGTGATACCTTCCCTGTGGTTACTGTCCACCCTCCCGTGATACCTTCCCTGTGGTTACTGTCCATCCTCCCGTGATAACTCCCCCTTCCCTGTCGTTATTGTCCACCCTCCCGTGATACCTATCCCTTCCCTGTGGTTACTGTCCACCCTCCCGTGTTACCTTCCCTGTGGTTACTGTCCACCCTCCCATGATACCTTCCCTGTGCTTACTGTCCACCCTCCCGTGATACCTATCCCTTCCCTGTGGTTACTGTCCACCCTCCCGTGTTACCTTCCCTGTGGTTACTGTCCACCCTCCCATGATACCTTCCCTGTGCTTACTGTCCACCCTCCCGTGGTACCTCCCCCTTCCCTGTTGTTGGAAATTTCCAACACTAATAAACTACTATTGTATTATAATACATCATCATCATTATATACTAATTACAGTAGTTATTAATTTCACTAACGGTAGTGTAAACATAAATTAAACCATTTCATCTGCGTATTAGTGCTAGAATTCTTATAAAATCGAGTAGCAAAATTGCGTCAGATAATGTCTAGACACGTTTATTACCAATGTGTTAGAGAATTGAATGTGGTTCTCTAAAATTATCAGTATTCTGTGTAATAATTACCTACGGATAATATGACTCCCGATAATCTAAAACCGAGAGTTATTAACTGAAATTGTTATCAAGTAGCAGTTTTATCTGTTACTTACGAATGCTATGGAGAGTAAAAATCTTCTCCATTTTCTTGTTTAACACCATTAAAACGAGAATATGATAATATTTAAGTCCCTATAATTGCAACCCAGTTCTCATTAATGTATTACATCCATAATTACGCGGAAAAGAATTATCCGTGATTAATAATTTCTGTGGTGAATGCGAGAGATGGGTTGAGGGAAGGCGGAGACGCCATTGTACACGAGGCATCCCTGGCGTGAAGAGTGGCGAGACACGTAGTAGTGACTGGGGAGTTTTTATCGACAAGAATTACGTTGATACCCGTTTAATAGTCAACAATTACCTATTCGCGTGTTCTATAGTGCCCAGCCAGTTAATAATGCGTCAACAATTGAAGCCACGACCCGTAATTACGCATACACAGCAGTGGACGTCTGGGACTGGCTTACGCGGTTTCGGCAGACCTTAGTATTTGATACGCTCATGTTAAGCATACCATTCTCGTTTGATGCATCATCCTAGATTGTATATTTGTGGGTAGTCTGTCGTTATACAGCATGGATACCTAATACACAACGTTAGTTGAATTGCAACAATTTCTCCGTTTTCATGAATATTTGAAATAAATCGTAGCCTAATCAAATGCTACTTAAATTTCTCTGATTTCAGCGTGTATACGAGGAGTCGACAAGTTGTTTCTCATCATTCGTGATATTCACCTCGGGTTCTTTCTTTATTGGGATCCTGTGGCCACGAGGACGAATGACGAAATGGCATTACAGAAATCGTCTTACAGATAAGACATTTATTTCGTACAAATTTATCTAATATTATTACTGATTTCCATATAATTCATATAGGATCTTTACATTGAATAAATTATTGCCAGAAATGATGATTTGGTAATCAATGTGTTTGCTTTGACTGTTGGTCAGTAATTCATAATCTTTAATATTCATAATTTGAGTTATCATATCTTTGAATCTATTGTAGTTTAGATTTAATATGTTACTAACTCAACAATGAACTAGTGACGAACCACACTGGTTCCTAGATATATATGAACTTCTAGAAATACCCCCCCCCCCCCAAATGTTGATATTTGAGGCTTTGACTTTAATTAATTAATAATACAGTCTATTCATTATTTTCAAGTGATTATTCATTTAATTAGTATCTATAGACACAGGTTCTCTAGTGTTATTCTAATGATCACTTTTATTCGTTTTCCCTCTTTTCTCAAAAGTGGGTGGTCCTTCGATTAATTTAAATACAATAGTCAATTAATTGAATATATGAGTCAAGCCCCAGATATCCTACATTATGGTCCTTCGAACCGGATACATACCAATTAACATTACTAATTAGTCATAACTAAATACCGTGTGAAGTAGTCTAGACTAACCACATTTTATTAATTGTGGCTACTGGCAGTGTACCACATAGGTTAGCCTAATTCGCACCAATTTATTTGCTGCTTATACCTTATGTATAAAGTAGCACTCGTGGGACACAGTCAATTGCCCACAACACTCAGACCTATACCTCACACTGAGGTAAGAATCTTCAGGTCACCAGGAGCAACAGCTCATAACTTCTATAATAATTCCACATTAACACCTGCGTTAGAGTGGCATCACCATCTAACTATTATTTATTTAGGTGGTAATGACATCCATCCTACTCGACACCCAGCTGAGGTAATTAATCACCTTAAAACAATAATTTCTTCATTTAAAATTGTTAGCAGTGTCAGTAGTGTTCACATTGGTGGAACCTCGCCAACTGAGCAATAATAATCGTTGGGGAGTGAGTCCAGAATATTACCAAAGAGCTGCCAAATATATAAACTTTAGGCTGAGGAAGAGAGTACGATTGGATGCCACTTACATTCAATTTACAGCCAGACCATACAGGCAAAACCTGGCAAGAGATGGTGTACACCTGTCAGGTGAATCTAGGTCACATGTAGTTGACAAATTGATCTACACAATCAAGCACCATAAAAGGCTGTGGCTGGCAAGCCAAATTAATTGTACATAATTGTATTTTCACCTGTGTGTGCAAGTGCACCTTTATATAAACTATAAAATCTAAAAAACCCAAAAACACAGCACAACTATATATTCACATTATTGCACCACAAATTAATCTATGCCAACCTTTATTGGGTAGGAATTTAGGCAGTGATTGTGCTGAATTTGGCACAAATGCAGACTAAATAAATTCGTAGCTTCTTAGGTAGAAATTCTTACAACTAGTCTTGGACTAGTCATGTATTGACTACATTATTCACAAGAATGAATAATGTAGTGCATACATTATTCATTCTTGTGCTGACCCTATCAAGGGTGGGATTCAACTTTATAGTAACTCTGATTGGAGTATATCCATATTAATTATTTGTGTACTCATTATTTGTGTGTATGCATTTTGAGTGCTGCTGAATGATCACCATTACATCTAATGGTAATAAAGATGAGCTAGCCGGAAGAAAGTTAATGGTGAAGTTCAAGCACTGCTCAAAATCCTTAGCTACTTATTGTTAGGTAGGTAAATTAACCTCTGAACGAGGTAGTATAGTCTATTCAAATACATTAGGCTATTATATTGATATTGAACTCCATTGAATGAGTCAATGTCCCATTTACATCAGTAACAACTATTTACTGTTAGACCAGCCCTTACCCAGCAAGATGGAAACGGCTGACAAAATGAAAAGGACCCTTATCGGTCTGAATGGTCATTTCACCCGACAGATTACCAAGTGTCAAAATCTGTCACAACAGTCACCTGTTGACTACCTTGAATTAGAAGATTTACTTCAAGTTGCTGCAGACAAATTCGCGCATATTAAGCAACATATGAATCTGTATTTGACAGAACTTTACAAAACTTCAATAGGTGAAACTGAACTTGAAGATATTGTAAATGATTTAGCCCAGTATGAAGATGATGTACGGGCTAAGCTTCAACCCTTTAAAAGGCAAATTGCTAAAAACAAATTACCAACAGCCTCTACTGCACATCCAGATCCTGATGTCAAATTACCTCAGATCAATATACCCACATTCTCTGGTAACGAGAATGAGAGTTGGGATAATTTCTGGAGTAAATTCGTGGATGCAGTAGACTCTAAAACTAACATCCCTCAAACAACCAAGTTCACTTATTTACCAATCATTGTAAATACTTATTTACTTATCATTGTTACGAAATGAAGCCTTGAAGGTAATCTCTAACATAACACTGACCAGTGATGGTTACGACCTAGCTGTGCAATTGCTCAAGAACAACTACGATAACAAGGAAAGAACTATTACTATCTTAGTACAAAAATTGCTGGATTTACCATCTGCTAATAATTCTACAGATTCTCTCCAAACTTTCAGACTAGAGTTAGAATCTTTACTCAAGGTCTTAAGCCTTAAAGTCCAAATTCAGACTGCTGAATGGATGACAAAATTAGTTGTAAGGCGCAAATTACCAAGAGAAACTATAGATAAATTGTGTACTATGTACAATAAAACCTTTCTGACCTTGAATGAAATTACACAAGGATCACAGAAAACCTTCATCACACAACAATTAGTCGAGCAGTTAAAATTAAAACCTGTCAAAAGTGTGAGACTGAATATTTCTGGGTTCTTGACTAATAGTGGGCCTCGTGAATACCAAGTAGTCAAGGTGTTAGTGAGACTTGGATCAAACACTAGTACAATACAAGCATTAGTAGTAGATAAACTTCCTTCAGACCTGCAGGTCACAGGACTAGCTCGCACTGCGAGATATCTCAAACGAAACCACATGAGGTTAGCAGATTACAAAATAAATTCTGACTGCCTCACTGATGTTGGTATACTTATTGGCGCTGACCATTATTATAAATTTATAACAGGATGCACCAGACAACATGGAATGAATTTGTTGTCATCTGCTGGAGGCAAATTGCTTACTGGACCGGTGCTCTTCCAACAAAACCCAGCGTCAACCAACCAACAATCTAACAATACAATAGTGGCGTGACTAGGTTTGGAACAGTCACCCCTACATTTCAGAGAAATATCTGAAGATAATGAGTCTGATCCACCTGTACATCGTTTGTGGGATTTAGTCACTTTTGGTATTGTCCCTGAACAACCAAGCCCTGATGATATGTGGACTGTCAGATTGTCAGCAATATCTGGACACAGTTGTCTATAAGGACAAACAATACTGGGTGAGACTGCCATGGAAGTTAAATCATCCACAACTTCCAGTTAATTATTTCATGGCAGCCTCTCAGCCTCTAGTATATGAATATATGTAAGTATTTACATGTTTGACTAAGTTTATATAATTTGTGTAGTTTTGAGAGAATTTGTATATACAGGAAAACTTATGAAAGTTTGAGAAAGTGAGTAAGTAAATGAATTGAGAGTATGTGCACATGTGCAAGTCTATGTTTGGTTTATATTATATAAGTTTATGCTCAAGTTATTTAAGTTAGGTTAGGCTAGGTCGGGAAAGTTATGTTATGTTAGGTAAGATATGTAAGTTAGGTTAGGTAGGGGAGGTTCTTTTACGTTAGGTAAGTTATGTAAGTTAGGTTAAGTTAGGTAAGTTATGTCAGGTAGGATAGATTATGGAAGTTATGTTAAGGTCCATCAGGTTGGAGAGGTTAAGTAAGTTAGGTTGGGTTATCTTGAGATGATTTCGGGGCTTTAGTGTCCCCGCGGCCCAGTCCTCGACCAGACCTCCATCCCTAGGAAGCAGCCCGTGACAGCTGACTAACACCTAGGTACCTATTTTACTGCTAGGTAACAGGTGCATACGGTAAAATAAACTCTGCCCATTGTTTCTTGCAGGCGCCCGGGATCGAACCCGGGACCACAGGATCACAAGTCCAGCTATAAGTTATGAAAGTAAGGTAGGTGAGGTTAGGTAACATGGGTTAGGATTGTGAGATTAGGTAAGTTGGGTTAAGTAGGTGATGTTAGATAAGTTTGGTTAGGTAGGTGAGGTTAGGTAAGTTGGGTTAGGTAGGTGAGGTTAGGTAGCTGAGGTTATGTAAGTTAGGTCATGGAAGTTATTGTAAGATACTTCAGGAAGGTGAGGATAGGTAAGTTATGTCAGGTAGATTAGATTAATGATGTTATGTTAGTTCCATCTGGAAGGTAAGTTATGTAAGTTAGGTTAAGGAAGTTATGTTAAGTTACATCATGCAGGTGAGGATAGGTAAGATGGGTTAGGTAGGATAAGACAGGTAGTGGAAGTTATGAAAGTTAGGTAAGTTAAGTAAGGTAGGTAAGAAAAATTACATATACCTTTGTATTAAGTTGATAGAGAGTATTCCTTAAACAAATTGTACAACATTACAAGATATGTCTTTGGAAAAAGTTTGTCTTAACAATATATATATGACAGAAAAACTGCTTAATAGAAGTTACATGATAAGAAATGATTGATATGTTACAGAGAAATGAGGTAATTTTGTGAGTGATATAATTGAGATATGTGATGAAATGTTAATCACACATCTATTCAATATCACAAATGTGTGATATTAAATGTTAATAACAAGTTTTCACTGTAAATGTCTTAGTGAAACTTACTACATAAAAGTTTGTTATTTAAATTTATTTTTAATTGAATCATATGTTTATTAATACATAAATGTATGAAATATTATGAAAGGTTGCACAAGTTAACTTGATATAATACTTAAAGTTGTTTGTGACTTCATAAAGACATTTAGTAAGTTTAACAGAAATGATCGATTAAATATGTTATAGAATAATTTACTTAGAACGTAAATAGTAAATGTTACATATGACTTGATAAAGTTACCCTTGATTAATGAAGGAGGTGCAATTCTTAATTAAGGTGTGTTAATGAGTGAGATTTCCTGGATAGAAGCCTTGTTATATAAAAATGTTTTGTAGATCATCTTATGATGCATGAAGGTGTCTTAGAGAATACTTTTGATGTCACTGAGTGTATCCATGTTACATAAATACATCACCGATAGCGTCTTTTAATGTGTGAAGATGTTTCGGAGCATATAAATGAAGCACAAAGATGTCTCAGAGAGTATCCTTGATGTCGCTGAAAGAATTCTTCGTGCATATAGAGGATAAGGAGAGTAACCTTTGTTACAAGAAGATACCTTGGGGGAATATGCTTGATGTCTCTGAGAGTATATTTTGATGCATAAAGGTATCTTGGAGATGTTTTGGAGAATATCATTGATGACTTGCAGAGTATCCTTTGATGTGGAAAGATGTTTAAAAGAGTTATTTAGTTTAGAAATATTATGAAGAAAGTTATACTTGACAATTTTGTTAGTGCAGTGAATCCTTATTTAAGATGACACATGAAAAGTGCATCATACTAAATTTATTACTGCATGAAACGTAGTTTTGTTTAAGAACAGTATTAGTAAGAGATATTAAGTTGATAAAGAGAAATGCAGTTAGAATTTTACAAATATTTATATAAATGAGCAAAAAAAGTTTGCCGATAAAATCTGTAACTAAATAAAATAATTAGTAAATGACTAAACAATTTGTAATTAAATAAATTGGTAAATAAATAATTTGTTGAGAAATAGTAATGTGGTTGATAGTATGTATCAAAGAACTAGTTATTGTCCAAAGATGTAATAGTACATCTGGTTTAAAGAAACAAACAGAGAACATGTTAGAATATGAAATGAAAACAGAGAACATGCAAAGACGTGAATAACGTAAAGAGAACATAAATAACGTGTACAAAGTTGTGCAGAGACCATTTAAGAACATTCTGAGAATATGGAGAGAACATATGAAGTGTGCAAAGAACATGCTGTGAAAATTAGGAGAACATGGCGAGAACATACAAATGTGGAAAGAACATTTAGAGAGCATTTAAGAACATGGAGAATGCGTAACAATAAGTGAAGAGAATGTATAAGAATATGCAAAATGCGGAAGAAACAAGTAAGAACGCATAACGAGATGTACGGAGAACATTTAAGAATATGCTTGTAATATTTCTACCCCCGAGGCCTCTGAGTATGAATGTAAAGAAGGCTTATTAAATCATTAAGCATTATTATTATTTGTGGTAAATTTCTCAGAAATTAAGTGAAAGGAGAAAGTGAGGGTATGAAATGTGGGGGAGCAGAGAGGGTGTAAGGGAAGATATGGACAAGGGGGAGCTGTGGGGGAGGGGGTGAGGGCGGCAGTGAGTGCGGAGGGTGGAGGGGGGGTTAGGAAAGGGATAATGACATTTGCCTCACGTCACATACCACAACCTTCCTTAGTCAACAACACCTGTGGAAGAGTCAACGACACCTGTGGTAGAGTCAACCTGATTAATCCTTCCTGAGTGTTTATTTACTCACACACATATGCACGCACATGTGTGAGAGGGAGTGCTATTGAAGAAGAGGTAATAGCTCATGTAGAGTAATAACTACCATTAGCAACAATAGCACGCCCTCATCACAACTAACAGTAATAATAGTAACAAAACCCGTATCAAAACTAATGGTAGCACTTCCCCTATCTCAACTAACAGAAGAAAGAATAGCGCTCCCCCCATCAAAACTAGTAGGCATCCATCAGTCTCAGGAGGCTATGGAGTTGTGCTCTGATTGTCGGTCTGGAGTGGGTCTCCAGGTCGCAAAGCCAGGGTAGGTTGATATGGAGGAGAAGCTGTCACCCAAGCAGCAAGTCTCCTCGGCGCCGAAAGTCTCCAATGGAAAGGCAAACGTCAATACGATTGGTTCCAGTGCCGTCGCGGGAACTGTGAGCTCCGGAGTTGACCTCGAGGTTGGTGAAAGACGGCACAGGGACTCCAAACCCGGAGACCGCTGTGGTCGGGACCGGAGAAGAACCACAACTATTACTTGTGGAACCACAACTACAAGTTGCAATAATTGCACTCCCCCATCACAACTACCAGTAGCACCCTCTACACAACTGCCAGTAGCACACCCACTACACAGCTACCTATAGCACACCCTCTACACAACTACCAGTAGCACACCCACATCACAACTACCAGTAGCACACCCACATCACAACTACCAGTAGCACACCCTCTACACAACTACCAGTAGCACACCCACATCACAACTACCAGTAGCACACCCTCTACACAACTACCAGTAGCACACCCTCTACACAACTACCAGTAGCACACCCTATCACAACTACCAGTAGCACACCCACACCACAATTACCAGTAGCACACCCACATCACAACTACCAGTAGCACACCCTCTACACAACTACCAGTAGCACACATTCTACACAACTACCAGTAGCACACCCCTCTACACAACTACCAGTAGCACACCCTCTACACAACTACCAGTAGCACACCCTCTACACAACTACCAGTAGCACACCCTCTACACAACTACCAGTAGCACACCCACATCACAACTACCAGTAGCACACCCACATCACAACTACCAGTAGCACACCCTCTACACAACTACCAGTAGCACACCCACATCACAACTACCAGTAGCACACCCACACCACAATTACCAGTAGCACATCTACATCACAACTACCAGCAGCACACCCACTATACAACTACCAGTAGCACACCCACATCACAACTACCAGTAGCACACCTACTACACAACTACCAGTAGCACACCCTCTACACAACGACCAGTAGCACACCCTCTACACAACTACCAGTAGCACACCCTCTACACAACTACCAGTAGCACACCCTATCACAACTACCAGTAGCACACCCACACCAATATTACCAGTAGCACACCCACATCACAACTACCAGTAGCACACCCACTACACAACTACCAGTAGCACACCCACACCACAACTACCAGTAGCACATCCTCTACACAACTACCAGTAGCACACCCTATCACAACTACCAGTAGCACACCCACATCACAACTACCAGTAGCACACCCTATCACAACTACCAGTAGCACACCCTATCACAACTACCAGTAGCACACCCACATCACAACTACCAGTAGCACACCCACATCACAACTACCAGTAGCACACCCACATCACAACTACTAGTAGCACACCCACATCACAACTACCAGTAGCACTCCCACATCACAACTACCAGTAGCACACCCACATCACAACAACCAGTAGCACACCCACATCACAACTACCAGTAGCACACCCACATCACAACTACCAGTAGCACACCCACATCACAACTACCAGTAGCACACCCACATCACAACTACCAGTAGCACACCCACATCACAACTACCAGTAGCACACCCACATCACAACTACCAGTAGCACACCCTCTACACAACTACCAGTAGCAACAATAGCATTTCGCAATCATAATATTAATAGCAATAGTGGCACTCCCATATCACAACTACTAGTAGGAATAGTACCACCCACAATTACAACAACCAGCAGCAACAGTATCACAGAACCACAAGTGTTACCTGTAGAACCATAACTACTAGTAGCAATAGTAGCACTCCCTCATCACAACTACCAGTAGCACACCCACTTCATAATTACCAGAAACAATAGTTGCACCCCCTACCACAACTACCAGTAGTAATAGCAGCACACCCTCATCACAACTACCAGTAGCAATAGCAGCACCCCCATCACAACTACCAGTCACCATAATAGCACCACCCTCTACCAGAACAATAGTTATAATAGCACTCCTCCATCACAACCAACAGAAGCAATAAATGCCCTCCTCTACAATTATATTCATAAAAAAACAAAAAGCACGTTATCTAATAACTACACAGTAATATTTACAAAGTGCTTAATTACACTGTAAATATTAAACCTTAAACATCTCTTGAAATTTCTTTTCTTTCCTAATTACCTTTAGGTTGAAGTTTTAAATACCATCTGAAAATGATAATACTGAGTCAGTTCAGCAGGAAATGTAATATAAATAAAGAGAAGCAGTAGTCTCTCTAGACTTTCCCCAGAAGCTTACCAGGAGAAGCAGGAGAGAGAAGCACACCCGGTAAGTGTGAGTGTACACTTCAAGCGTGGCCGGCCTCGCCCGCACCATCCACCGCTCACTACGGGATGATCTCTACTGACACCTGTTTCCTGCCCCCACTCCCGTGATACCTCCCCCTTCCCCGTGGTTACTGTCCACCCTCCCGTGATACCTCCCCCTTCCCTCTGGTTACTGTCCACCCTCCCTGGTTGATACCTGGTTGATACCTGGTTGATGGGGTTCTGGGAGTTCTTCTACTCCCCAAGCCCGGCCTGGGGCCAGACTTGACTTGTGAGAGTTTGGTCCACCAGGCTGTTGCTTGGAGCGGCCCGCAGCCTGCTCCAAGGGTAACAGCCCTTCCGTCATACCTTCCTCTTCCCTGTGGTTACTGTCCACCCTCCCGTGATACCTTCCCCTTACGTGTGGTTACTGTCCACCTTCCCGTGATACCTTCCCTGTGGTTACTGTCCACCCTCCCGTGAAACCTATCCCTTCCCTATGGTTACTGTCCACCCTCCCGTGATACCTTCCCCTTCCCTGTGGATACTGTCCACCCTTCCGTGATACCTTCCCCTTTCCTGTGGTTACTGTCCACCCTCCCGTGGAACTTCCCTGTGGTTACTGTCCACCCTCCCGTGGAACCTTCCCTGTGGTTATTGTCCACCCTCCCGTGGAACCTTCCCTGTGGTTACTGTCCACCCTCCCGTGGAACCTTTAATACCTACCACATCCCGGTTGGTCCGGCACTCCTTGAAGGAAACAATCTAGTTTCCTCTTTAAAATGTCCACGGTTGTTCCTGTAATATTTCTGATGCTCGCTGGTAGGACGTTGAACAACCGTGGACCTCTGATGTTCTTACAGTGTTCTCTGATTGTGCCCATGGCACCTCTGCTCTTCACTGGTTCTATTCTGCAATTTCTTCCATGTCGTTCACTCCAGTACGTTGTTATTTTACTGTGGAGATTTGGGACTTGTCCCTCCAGTATTTTCCATGTGTATATTATTTGGTATCTCTCTCGTTTCCTTTCTAGTGAGTACATTTGGAGAGCTTTGAGACGAACCCAATAATTTAGGTGCTTTATCTCGTCTATGCGTGCCGTATATGTTCTCTGTATTCCCTCAATTTCAGCAATCTCTCCTGCTCTGATGGGGGAAGTGAGTACTGAGCAGTACTCAAGACGGGACAACACAAGGGATTTGAAGAGTACAACCTTTGTAATGGGATCTCTGGACTCCCGTGATACCTTCCCTGTGATTACTGTCCACCCTCCCGTGATACCTTCTATTTCCCTGTGGTTACTGTCCACGCTCCCGTGATACCTTCCCCTTCCATGTGGTTACTGTCCACCCTCCCGTGATTCCTTCCCTGTGGTTACTGTCCACGCTCCCGTGATACCTTCCCCTTCCCTGTGATTACTGTCCACCCTCCCGTGATACCCCCACCTTCCCTGTGATTACTGTCCACCCTCCTGTGATTCCTTCCCTGTGGTTACTGTCCACCCTCCCATGATACCTCCACCTTCCCTGTGGTTACTGTCCACCCTCGCGTGATACCTCCACCTTCCCTGTGGTTACTGTCCACCCTCTCGTGATACCTCCACCTTCCCTGTGGTTACTGTCCACCCTCCCATGATACCTCCACCTTCCCTGTGGTTACTGTCCACCCTCTCGTGATACCTCCACCTTCCCTGTGGTTACTGTCCACCCTCCCGTGATACCTCCACCTTCCCTGTGATTACTGTCCACCCTCCCATGATACCTCCACCTTCCCTGTGGTTACTATCCACCCTCCCGTGATACCTCCACCTTCCCTGTGATTACTGTCCACCCTCCCGTGATACCTTTCCTGTGGTTACTGTCCACCCTCCCGTGATACCTTCCCTGTGGTTACTGTCCACCCTCCCGTGAAACTTTCCTTCTGGTTAGTGTCCACTCTCCCATGATACCTTCCCTCTGGATACTGTCCACCCTCCCGTGATACCTTCCCTGTAGTTACTGTCCAACCTCCTGTGATACCTTCCCTGTGGTTACTGTCCACCCTCCCGTGATACCTTCCCTGTGGTTACTGTCCACCCTCCCGTGATACCTTCCCTGTGGTGACTGTTCACCCTCCTGTGATACCTTCCCTGTGGTTACTGTCCACCCTCCCGTGATACCTTCCCTGTGGTTACTGTCCACACTCCCGTGATACCTTCCCTGTGGTTTCTGTCCACCCTCCCGTGATACCTTCCCAGTGGTTACTGTCCACCCTCCCGTGATACCTTCCCTGTGGTTACTGTCCACCCTCCCGTGATACCTTCCCTGTGGTTACTGTCCACCCTCCCGTGATACCTTCCCTGTGGTTACTGTCCACCCTCCCGTGATACCTTCCCTGTGGTTACTGTCCACCCTCCCGTGATACCTTCCCTGTGGTTACTGTCCACCCTCCCGTGATACCTTCCCTGTGGTTACTGTCCACCCTCCCGTGATACCTTCTCTGTGGTTACTGTCCACCCTCCCGTTATACCATCCCCTTCCCTGTGGTTACTGTCCACCCTCCCGTGATACCTCCCCCTTCCCTGTGGTTACTGTCCACCCTCCCATGATACCTTCCCTGTGGTTACTGTCCACCCTCCCGTGATACCTTCCCTGTGGTTACTGTCCACCCTCCCGTGATACCTTCTCTGTGGTTACTGTCCACCCTCCCGTTATACCATCCCCTTCCCTGTGGTTACTGTCCACCCTCCCGTGATACCTCCCCCTTCCCTGTGGTTACTGTCCACCCTCCCGTTATACCATCCCCTTCCCCGTGGTTACTGTCCACCCTCCCGTGATACCTCCCCCTTCCCTGTGGTTACTCTCCACCCTCCCATGATACCTTCCCTGTGGTTACTGTCCACCCTCCCGTGATACCTTCCCTGTGGTTACTGTCCACCTTCCCGTGATACCTTTCCTGTGGTTACTGTCCACCCTCCCGTTATACCATCCCCTTCCCTGTGGTTACTGTCCGCCCTCCCGTGATACCTTTCCTTTCCCTGTGGTTACTTTCCACCCTCCCGTTATTCCTTCCCTGTGGTTACTGTCCACCCTCCCGTGATATCTTTACTGTGGTTACTGTCCACCCGCCCCTGATACTTCCCTTTTGTTACTGTCCACCCTCCCGTGATACCTCCCCTGTGGTTACTGTCCACCTCCCCGTGATACCTTCCCCTTCCCTGTGGTTACTGTCCACCCTCCCGTGATACCTCCCCCTTCCCCGTGGTTACTGTCCACCATCCCGTGATACCGCCCCCTTCCGTGTGGTTACTGTCCACCCTCCTGTGATACCTTCCCTGTGGTTACTGTCCACCCTTCCGTGATACCTTCCCTGTGATTACTGTCCACCCTCCCGTGATACCTTCCCTGTGGTTACTGTCCACCCTTCCGTGATACCTTCCCTGTGATTACTGTCCACCCTCCCGTGATACCTTCCCTGTGGTTACTGTCCACCCTCCCGTGATACCTCCACCTTCCTACACACATTAACAGGTCTAGAAGAATTTTTTTTCTTGGTATTCGCCTGTGGGTGACAAATGCTAATTAGCTGTGAGCAACACAAAGGTTAAGGGGCCCGATGACGTAGAGTATTTTTCAAAATACGAACAATAATGATAATTTTTAAACATATCTCCGGTTATTTGCCATCAGCGTCGTGGAATTTTTATCCCAGAATGTTAAGAAATTATATTTTATAATTTTTTTTTCAATAAATGCATGCGAGACTGGGGGCAACTGGTACTGATAATAACGATAACACCATCTATTTCCTGGTAATCAGAGATAGAGATATGCAAGCACCTGTCCGACACACCCAGGACACCGGTAGTAGTAAGGAGGGTCTACATTGTGGATATTCAGCTGGTGCCACAAGGAGGGCCAGATTTCACACAATAATAATGAGTTGGTATGTTGTTATGCTCTTTTTTATTATATATCATACAAATACATTGCCCCAATGGCAGTATTTCTTATGTCCTGCTGTAAGAAAAGATGACAATTACTTCTGGTTTTTCCTTGTTAAATGGATTTGCGTGTACTGTAACTTCCACATCCTGGAGAATGCATATCCGTCACTAAGCATGTGAAGTTGGAATGAAATTTGTCAACATTTTATTTAGCCACAGGTGGCAGAAGTTGTGACTTTTTTTTTTTTGGGGGGGGGGGGGGGGGTGAGGGGGGGGGGGTGAGGGGGGGGGGGGGATCGAGCTATATACTCTGTGGCTCGGTCATAGAAACTCAGTAAATTCGATACACAGGATCTTCCAGATCGAAAACCATACTGTCTGTCTGATATTATATCTTTTTCTCCAGGTGTTCTACCCATTTAAATTTAATTATTTTTTTCCAATATTTTGGCGACAATTGTCAATGATACAGGTCTTTAATTAAGGGGGTCTTCCCTGCTGCCACTTTTGTAGATTGGAACTAAGGTAAGGTAATTATCAAAAGAAGGCACCAAACCGGGAAGGCTATGTAGCACCAGATTGGAACTATGTTAGCCATTTTCCACACATCAGCTACAACTTATGTAAATAGGGATGCCTAAAAAATCAATTAAAGTGGAATGCTGCACTCAGGTGCACATTCTCTCAGAAGCCATTGTAAAACTCCTTCTGGACCAACTGCTTTGTTCTTATTTGGCCCTTGAGCATTCTTTCCACTTCGTCTCTAGACACCTCTATGTGCTCTATGTTGTTCTCTGAAATTCTTATTGTGTCTGGTTCCCTGAAGATTTCATTTTGTACGAACACACTTTGGAACTTTTCATTTAATGTTTCATACATTTCCTTTTCGTTTTCCATGAATCTATTTCCCATTTTCAACCTCTGAATATTATCCTTTACCTGCAATTTGTTTATGAATTTATAGAATAAACCTGGTTCTGTTTTACATTTGTCTGCAATCCCCTTTTCAAAATTTCTTTCTGCCTCTCTCCTCACTGCCGTGTAGCTGTTTTTCGCATCTTTGTATCGCTGGTATGTTTGGGGGTTTGGCCTCTTCCTGTATTGATTCCATTTTTGTGCCTTTTGGTCTCTAGCCCTCTCGCAATTTCTATTGAACCAATCCTGTTTCCTAGTTCTGCATCTCTGTTTTGGTATAAAATTGTTTGTGCCTTTTTCACATATTTCACAAAACTTGACATACATCTCATTCACTTCCTTGCCTAGCAACAAGTCTGTCCAATTATACTCACTAAAAAATTTTCAGAGGTCGCTATAATGTCCTCCCATGAAGTCAAGTTTTTCAACTGTTTCAACCTCCTTATTTTCTTGCAGCTTATAATGCATTGCATACTTTATTCCCAAAAAGACATGGTTACTTTTACCCAAATGAGGCAGGTATTGAATGTCAAATATTTCTTCCTCCTTTCTGGTAAATGTCAAATCTAGCATGGAGGGGACGTCCCCTTCCCTCATCCTCGTAGCTTGTTTAACATGTTGATAAAAGAATGTTTCCAAGATGAGGTGTACAAATTTTCAGGTCCAAAAATCCTCTGTTCTAGCTTCATATGTTTCCCAGTCTATGGATTTCAAGTTGAAATCCCCGACAATCAACAGTCGTGATCTATCTTCATCCGTTCTCGCTATAATCTCTCTCGTTATTGTTAAAAGACCCTCTCGTTTACTATCTAGCTCCTTCTTTGTCCATGTGTTGCTTGGCGGTGGACTATATGCATTTATGATCGTTAGTTTATCATCCTCATGGCAGATCGTAAGTGCTATTACGTCAACTTCTCGTGGATTGGCAATCATTATTTCGTTCACCTTTAGGTGTTTTTTCACCAGCACAGCAACGCCATCGCCTTGCCTAATTTTTCAGTCCCGTCTCCAAATTGAGTAGCCCCTTGGGAATATGACAACATTTAAAATAACACCTTCAAGTTTTGTCTCCGTGAGTGTAACAATGTCTGGTGTCTGCAGCTGTATTACATCACTTAACTCCAGTATCTTCGATCTTGGGGAGCCGGTCGGCCGAGCGGACAGCACGCTGGACTTGTGATCCTGTGGTCCTGGGTTCGATCCCAGGCGCCAGCGAGAAACAATGAGCAGAGTTTCTTTCACCCTATGCCCCTGTTACCTAGCAGTAAAATAGGTACCTGGGTGTTAGTCAGCTGTCACGGGCTGCTTCCTGGTAGTGGAGGACTGGTCGAGGACCGGGCCAACAAACTTGTTTGTTGCTTCCTTGCACTTCTGCCTGATGTAATCCATCATGTAACCACAGGGAAGGGAAAGGTATCACGGGAGGGTGGACAGTAACCACAGGGAAGGGAAAGGTATCACAGGAGGGTGTCAGTAACCATAGGGAAGGGAAAGGTATCACGGGAGGGTGGACAGTAACCACAGGGAAGGGAAAGGTATCACGGGAGGGTGGACAGTAACCACAGGGAAGGTATCACGGGAGGGTGGACAGTAACCACAGGGAAGGTATCACGGGAGGGTGGACAGTAACCACAGGTAAGGTATCACGGGAGGATGGACAGTAACCACAGGGATGGTATCACGGGAGGGTGGACAGTAACCACAGGGAAGGTATCACGGGAGGGTGGACAGTAACCACAGGGAAGGTATCACGGGAGGATGGACAGTAACCACAGGGAAGGTATCACGGGAGGGTGGACAGTAACCACCGGGAAGGTTATCTTGAGGTTATCTTGAAATCATCTCAAGATAACCTCAAGATAACCTTCCCGGTGGTTACTGTCCACCCTCCCGTGATACCTTCCCTGTGGTTACTGTCCATCCTCCCGTGATACCTTCCCTGTGGTTACTGTCCACCCTCCCGTGATACCTTCCCTGTGGTTACTGTCCACCCTCCCGTGATACCATCCCTGTGGTTACTGTCCATCCTCCCGTGATACCTTACCTGTGGTTACTGTCCACCCTCCCGTGATACCTTCCCTGTGGTTACTGTCCACCCTCCCGTGATACCTTCCCTGTGGTTACTGTCCACCCTCCCGTGATACCTTTCCCTTCCCTGTGGTTACTGTCCACCCTCCCGTGATACCTTTCCCTTCCCTATGGTTACTGACACCCTCCTGTGATACCTTTCCCTTCCCTGTGGTTACTGTCCACCCTCCCGTGATACCTTTCCCTTCCCTGTGGTTACATGATGGATTACATCAGGCAGAAGTGCAAGGAAGCAACAAACAAGTTTGTCCCAGTCCAAAAGGAAAACAGTGAAATGAAGATGAGAAACCCATGGTTTAATCAGAGATGTAGGCTAGCTAAGCAGCAAAGTAAAAGGGCGTGGAGAAATTATAGGAATATCAGGACACTTGAGAACAGAGAAATATACCAGGTTACCTGTAATGAATTTGTCAGGTTGAGAAGAGAGGCAGAAAGACAATACGAAAATGTGCAAAGACTCAGCCTAAATTGCTGCACAGCCATATCAGGAGAAAAAAAACAGTAAAAGAACAGGTTATGAAATTAAGGATAGGGATAGAAGGATTCACTGCAAACGACAAGGAAGTGTATGAGGAACTGAATAAGAAATTCCAGGAGGTCTTCACCTTAGAGCAAGGAGAAATTCCAGAGATAAGAGAGGGAATAGTTAACCAGAAACCACTGGAAGAGTTTGAGATTACCAACGGGGAAGTAACGAAGTGTTTACTAGAGTTGGATGTGACAAAGGATATAGGCCCAGATGGAATCTCCCCTTGGATACTAAAGGAAGGAGCAGAAGAAATGTGCCTGCCACTCTCCATAGTGTATAACAAATCGCTGGCAAAAGGGGAACTGCAAGAAATTTGGAAAGCAGCTAATGTAGTCCCGATATACAAGAAAGGGGATAGACAGGAGGCACTGAACTGCAGGCCAGTGTCCTTAACCTGCATACCATGCAAGCTGATGAAGAAGATTGTGTGAAGAAAGCTAGTGGAACATCTGGAGCGAAAGAATATTGTAACACAGCATCAACATGGGTTCAGGGATGGCAAGTCATACCTCACAGGGTTACTTGAATTCTACAACCAGGCAATAAAAATTAGGCAAGAAAGAGAAGGGTGGGCAGACTGCATACTTTTGGATTGCCAGAAAGCCTTTGATACAATGCCACACAAGAGGCTAGTGAAACAGCTGGAGATGCAGACTGGAGTGAAAGGGAAGGTACTCCATTGGATAAAGGAGTACCTAAGCAACAGGAGACATTGAGTCAGTGTTAGGGGTGAGGTCTCAGATTGGCGAGACGTTACGAGCGGAGATATATGTAAATTATCTCCCAGAGGGTATAGGCTCGTTTCTCAATGTTTGCTGATGATGCAAAAATTATGAGGAGGATTAAAACAGAGGATGATAGTTGGAGGCTGGAAGATAACCTAGACAGACTGAGTGAATGGTCCAACAAATGGATATTGAAGTTCAACCCGAGTAAATGCAAAGTAATGAAACTAGGCGGTGGAAACGGGAGGCCAGACACAAGATACAGAATAGGAGATGAAGTACTTAATGAAACGGACAGAGAGAAAGATCTAGGAGTTGATATCACACCAAACCTGTCTCCTGAAGCCCACATAAAAAGAATAATGTCGGCGGCATATGCGAGGCTGGTTAACATCAGAACAGCCTTCAGGAACCTGTGTAAGGAATCGTTCAGAATCTTGTATACCACATCTGTAAGACCAATCCTGGAGTATGCGGGCCCCAGCATGGAGCCCGTACCTTGTCAAGCACAAGACGAAGCTGGAAAAAGTTCAAAGGTATGCCACTAGATTAGTTCCAGAACTAAGAGGAATGAGTTATGAGGAAAGGCTCCGGGAAATGCACCTTACGACACTAGAAGACAGAAGAGTAAGGGGAGACATGATCACAGCCTACAAAATCCTTAGGGGAAACGACCGGGTAGACAAGGAAAAAAACTATTCAACACTGGTGTTACGGGAACAAGGGGTCACAGGTGGAAACTGAGTACCCACATGAGTCACAGGGACATTAGAAGGAACTTTTTCAGTGTCAGAGTAGTTAATGGATGGAATGCGTTAGGCAGTGATGTGGTGGAGGCTGACTCCATACACAGTTTTGAATCTAGATATGATAGAGTCCAGTAGGCTCAGTAATCTAAACACCAGTTGAGAGGCAGGACCAAAGAGCCAAAGCTCAACCCCCGCAAGCACAAATAGGTGAGTACACACACACACACACACTCAAACAAATGGAATGCATTAGGAAGCAATGTGGTGGAGGCTGACTCCATACACAGTTTCAAGTGTAGATATGATAGAGCCCAATAGGCTCAGGAACCTGTACACCTGTTGATTGACGGTTGAGAGGCGGGACCAAAGAGCTAGAGCTCAACCCCCGCAAGCACAACTAGGTGAGTAGACACACACACACAGGGCACATATCAGCACACAGTGGGTGAGCGTTCGGGAGGGCTGACCGTTTGATCGGTCTTGTGTTTTTGAAAGTATAGTTTGTCTTATCTCACAACAGGCAGAACTTAAACATTACTGAATGAGGGAAACATTTTACATGCTAAAAGGTGTCTACTAGTCTTCAATTTTCTTTCTATCAAATCAAATCAGTGTCAACATCTAAATAGCATTTAGCATCACTCAGTAAACTCAGTCAATATCAGTGGCTGCGGAGAGCGAGTCTTGGAGCGGTACACCTCTTGATGTCTGTCGTGTGACTGGGTTAATGACCACAATACCCCAAACCATACCAGCTCCTGCATACCCCTCCCCCCTACACTTAGCTTGCTCCGTTTACTTCTCACTCCTCAGGTTGACACTTACACGCTTTTCTCGGTATACAGAACAACAGCAATAAGTAGTTGTTACGGACCCGAGCCTAACGTCCGAGCACGGAGCAGTGACGGCCACGCCATCTGTGGGTCAGCTCCCGAAACCCCCTCCAAATGGACGGCGCCATCAAGTGAGGACAGGAAATACCAGCCACAAGGTCTAGTTTCCCGTCCTGATCAGCTCATAACACAGCCACTGCTGACCTCTGGTGAGGTGGAGCTTAGACAGCAATGCCATCTATGGAGTGGATACGTCGGGCGTTTGTGTCTAAGCCTGTAAGTAAGGTGCCCTAGTGTGTCCCTATTACTGATGACGTGTTTGATTACAGAGTCGACCTGGGACTGCTGTAATGGAAGTTTGATCAGTCTACCCAAGGCAGTCGTCTTGTCTGCAAGTGTTTGCTGCAGCAGCTGTGAGTCACCCCCCGGATGAACACTGTGGTGTTACCCTGCCTGTGACGTGGCAGTTGAGGGATTGTAGTACCCGGGACTGACTGGTGGAGACGCTTAACCACTGGGGTGTTGTGGCAAGGAGAGTGGTCTGTGGGATCACACGAGGCTCCTGACTAGGGTTCGCGACATTAGTATTGATCGTGGAGTGACCTAACCAGTGTCACTGATTGGAACCTGCCAGCTACCGGCTGGACTTGTGGTTGATGGCCTCCACGACGGTGCCCCCAGTGGAACTGTGATTTGGCTGGCCTGTGGCCAGGGTAGATTCCAGAGGATCGAAGGATTCATAGTGAGGCCACAAGACCACCAAGAGCTTAGCATCGTGAGCACCGTGAACATCTAGAGTCTTCAGAGGAAGACTACGTAGTGTATTCTAGTGTTTATACCCCCCCCCCCCCCGTGTAATCTTTATATTATTTATGGTGACGGTGTTAATTATATTATTAAGTTTTTTACTTTATTTCCCTTCCCCTTTTACTTTTCTTGCGTTACGGATCACATCCCTTGAAAGCCACTACTAGCTTGGGGCCGGATACCCTACCTCTAACAACATCAGAGAAAGAACCCGGTTGCGACCCGAGAGGGCCGTAACATAATTGGCATCCCCAGCGGGATCCGACCCCTTGTCAAGTATGTTTGACAGGGGTGGTGAAGTGGCATGATCCCTGTAAATAATTCCCCCTGTGTGTGACTATAAGGACGTTATACGTCCCGTGCGGTGCTCGGAGTGACTAAGTGCAATATTGTTCAGTGCGGTGCTCGCTGTGATTAAGTGCAATATTGTGTAGTGCGATGCTCGGTGTGATTCAGTGCAATATTGTAGAGCGAAGTGCTCGCTGTGATTAAGTGCAATATTGTGTAGTGCGGTGCTTGGTGTGATTCAGTGCAATATTGAAGAGCGATGTGCTCGCTGTGATTAAGTGCAATATTGTGTAGTGCGGTGCCTGGAGTAATTACGTGCAATATTGGCAAGTGCAGTGTTTGGTGCGATAAAGTGCAATATTGACGTAGAACAGTGCTCGGTGTGTTAAGTGCTAAAGTGAAGCGGTGTGTTAAGTGCTAAGTGTTCCATCTGTGACAATGGCAGAAAAAGCGACCATCGACGATCTGGACGATGTTCAGGCTTTTCTGAACAGGGAGGACTGTCTTGCCAGATTAAAATATCTGGGCAAACAAAAACTCGTACTGGTGAGTGCCTACCTGGAGATCAATATCCGCGCCAGTGATTCCCGTGTGGAGAACTTGTCCAAGGTTCACAAGCATTTGAAGGCCAAGGAGAAACAGGAAGGCGAGGTACATAGTATAAAAGAAGGTGAGGAGATAGCTTCCACTGAAAAGGAAGGCAAGGGTAGTGGTGTCGAAAGTGATGAGAGTGAACTAAATATAAGTTTACTTACTGTGAAAATGCGTGAACTAGAGATCCACCGTGAGATAGAATGGAAAAAGCTAGAAATCGCTAAAGAGAGAGAAGAGAAAGCGAGAGAGAGAGAAGATAAGAAATTAGAAATGGAAAGAGAGAGATTAGGAAAGGAATTAGAGATGAGGCATTTAGAATTAGAACGAGAAGAAAGAAGAGAAGAGCGAGAAAGAGCAGAGAAACGAGAAAGAGAAGAGCGAGAAAGAGCAGAGAAACGAGAAAGAGAAGAGCGAGAAAAAGAAGAGAAACGAGAAAGAGAAGAGCGAGAGAGAGAAGAAAAAGAAAAAGAGAGACAACATGAGCTAGAAGTTTTGCGATTAGGCGGTGGGAGACAAACAACGGACACCAGTAGTTTCGATCCGGTAAGGAACATCAAAATGGTCCCGAAGTTCAACGAGAAGGAAGTTTCGAAGTTCTTCGCAGCCTTCGAGAAAGTCGCAGCCTCTTTGGAGTGGCCAAAGGAGAATTGGGCCATCCTGATACAGTCCGTCTTGACTGGGAAGGCCCAAGTCGCCTACTCCACGTTGTCCCTTGATGACTCGGGCGACTATGACAAGGTGAAGAAGGTAGTGCTCATGGCGTACCAATTGGTTCCTGAGGCTTACAGGCAAAAGTTTAGAAACCTGAAGAAGACCTCAGAGCACACTTTCACCAAATTCGCGACCATCAAGGAGCGACTTTTCCAGGAATGGTGTGCCTCTCGGAAGGTGGAGACCAAAGAAGACCTCGAGCAGCTCATACTGTTAGAGGACTTCAAGGATTGTTTGTCTGGAGACCTGAAGACGTACTTAGAGGAGCAGCAGGTGGAGACCTTGAGTGCGGCAGCCACCATGGCTGAGGAATACATCCTAACGCATAGGCCTTCTGCTAAGTACGTCCCGAGGAATTACCCCCGCCGGTTTGACAAACCTCATCAGGAAGAGGAGAGACCCGTCCCACGAAGCGCTGAGAAGACGCCCCCAAGTAGCCCTCGAAGGACCAGTCCTAGCAGTCCGAAACACCGGAGTCCGAGGAGGAATGTGGTGTGCTGGACTTGTGGGCAGAAAGGGCATGTAGCTGCTATGTGCCGAGGCAGAAGAGGTAGCGGCGCACGTAGGGAGGTGATGTTGATGAGCTGTGTAACACCACCATCAGGAAGCCAGTCTACGATTACGCAGGAAGAACCCAGATTGTTTTCCCCTCACACTTCAAGCGGGTATGTATCGAATGGTCATACTGGTAGATCTGTTGTAGTGCTCAGAGATAGTGGAGCAGCCCAGTCCCTGATCGTGAAAAACTCGTTACCCGAGGGAGTGAGTGTGGAAGGCACATGTGCATTGGCAGTAGTCGATGCCTTGCCTATAGCTGGGATTGACGTGGTACTAGCCAACGACTTGGTGACAGATTGGAGCAACAATCTTCGCAAGGTCGCGGACGAGTCAGCCGGAACAGCAAGGTCTGAGGTAACAGCAGGCAGTGGTAATGTCCAGGTACAGTCAGACCCGGAATCAGGTAATATGTTTAATTTGTCCTCTCACCCACAGATCGACAGCATTATAGCAGAGTCTCCTGATTCTTCTTCCAAAAAGGAACATGAGGTTACGATTGCAGAGACAACTGAGCATGGAGAGAGGTCTCGTGTGCAAGCGCCCACGGATACCAAAGAGTCTGGAGCGAAGGCGGATGAGTACTTGCGGTATGGCAAGGTACAGCATCCATTGAACCGGCCAGAGATTCCCCAGACGTCGGAGGTATGTGAGGTATGTGCGAAGATTATAGTGCCCTCTTCGGTCCAAACCAGGCTAAATGATGTAGCCGGCTATGGACATTACAAGCTCGGGAAGCTTATCCCCCAGTTAACCAAATGTTTCTTGGCGGTATTTTGTTTTATTCTCGTGTGTGCTCTCAGTAAGGACCAGTGGACGACCCGACAGATGATGGCTCCCATGAACATCGTGAAGAGATCCCAGGGATTGGAGATTTGCACTGCGAGCGATGCAGTCAAAGGGGGGACCTGGAAGGTGATGGTAGATACAGGAGGTACGAGATGTGATATTATGAGTGACTGTTTCCGACAGGTTGACACCCCCCGCGTGATTGCTGAGCCTAGATGCAGCGTTATACGGAACGTTGGTCGACCTGACGGCGGCAGAGCGAATGCCATCCTCGATGTACGAGCAGCCCTGTTGGAACTAGGAGTGAGCCTAGTAGAGGCGTATGCTGTGAGTACCGATTTAACTGTCACTGTGACTCTAAATAATCCGACCACTGTATTCCAGGTTCCCGTGTCCCTGAAGGACTACCGGACCGGTACTAGAAATGCCGTCTGTGATCAGCCGTCATCGGTGTCACGACACAGGGAAGTGTCGAGTCGACCCAGATCGTGTCGATACCAATCCTTACTCGAGAGATGTGAGAATATGCCCCTGCTTGACATCGCAGTGGAGATGTGGACGATTACATCAGGCAGGGCATTGTCTGCCATCTGCAAGTTTCCTTCATGCCAGAGTTCCCCAGTAGAACAGTTCTGTGGACAAGACAGCCTCATCACTCCAGTTCATAGTGTACGTGAGTCCGTGTGGAGTTGTATCCACATACTAATTTGGTTTGTGTTTTTCTTTATAGAAACCCAAACCAAATTTTTTTTGGTGGGGAGGTGTTACGGGCCCGAGCCCAACGTCCGAGCACGGAGCAGTGACGGCCACGCCATCTGTGGGTCAGCTCCCGAAACCCCCTCCAAATGGACGGCGCCATCAAGTGAGGACAGGAAATACCAGCCACAAGGGCAAGTTTCCTGTCCTGATCAGCTCATAACACAGCCGCTGCTGACCTCTGATGAGGTGGAGCTTAGACAGCAACGCCATCTATGGAGTGGATACGTCGGGCGTTTGTGTCTAAGCCTGTAAGTAAGGTGCCCTAGTGTGTCCCTATTACTGATGGCGTGTTTGATTACAGAGTCGACCTGGGACTGCTGTAATGGAAGTTGGATCAGTCTACCCAAGGCAGTCGTCTTGTCTCCATGTGTTTGCTGCAGCAGCTGTGAGTCGCCCCCCGGATGAACACAGTGGTGTTACCCTGCCTGTGACGTGGCAGTTAAGGGATTGTAGTATCCGGGACTGACTGGTAGAGACGCTTAACCACTAGGGTGTTGTGGCAAGGAGAGTGGTCTGTGGGATCACACGAGGCTCCTGACTAGGGTTCGCGACCGTAGTATCGATCGTGGAGTGACCTAACCAGCGTCGCTGATTGGAACCTGCCAGCTACCGGCTGGACTTGTGGTTGATGGCCTCCACGACGGTGCCCCCAGTGGAACTGTGATTTGGCTGGCTTGTGGCCAGGGTAGACTCCAGTGGATCGAAGGATTCATAGTGAGGCCACAAGAGCACCAAGAGCTTAGCATCGTGAGCACCGTGAACATCTAGAGTCTCCAGAGGAAGACTACGTAGTGTATTCTAGTGTTTATACCCCCCCCCCTCCCCGTGTAATCTTTATATTATTTATGGTGACGGTGTTAATTATATTATTAAGTTTTTGACTTTATTTCCCTTCCCCTTTTACTTTTCTTGCGTTACGGATCACATCCCTTGAAAGTCACTACTAGCTTGGGGCCGGATACCCTACCTCTAACAACATCAGAGAAAGAACCCGGTTGCGACCCGAGAGGGCCGTAACAGTAGTTAAAGGCTTTAACCCTTTATATATCATTTTTATTCTTTATTAAACACTTAAGAGTAATGTCCGTCCGTCGTAAGCTAGGCTTCAATATTTTTTGGTTTGCTTTTAAAAATCTTGTGAGAAGCATTTCTTAATCCGAATAGAATTTAAAGCAAAGTAGAGTTTTGGGTTAGGGCATTTACATTTATATCACTAATCTAATAATATTATTACGCGTTTTTCATCATCATCACAGTTAAAGTTTTCCACTTTCAAGCTAGCTTAGTTTAAAGGTCCTACGTACATCACAAAAGCAGTCAGTCACTCAGCCAAGTTATCCTTGATGGAACTGTTCACAGCGTATTCTATTCTTCCCCAAATAACTTAAAGAGTAACGAGCCTCGTCATAAGACAGTTTTCAGCCCTCTAATAACAAAATCAAATCAATGCTACAGTATGTTTTCACCTCGTATCGTAACGGGACCAACATGCGAACACCATTCTATTACTGTGTGACTGTTTTTCAGTTCTTGTAACACATTCATTGTAACGTAATGCGGAAAATAAACTTTCTGTTCCATTACATCTCTAACCACCAGGGGGCCTCGTAGCCTGGTGGATAGCGCGCAGGACTCGTAATTCTGTGGCGCGGGTTCGATTCCCGCACGAGGCAGAAACAAACGAGCAAAGTTTCCTTCACCCCTGAATGCCCCTGTTACCTAGCAGTAAATAGGTACCTGGGAGTTAGTCAGCTGTCACGGGCTGCTTCCTGGGGGTGGAGGCCTGGTCGAGGACCGGGCCGCGGGGACACTAAAAGCCCCGAAATCATCTCAAGATAACCTCAAGATAACCATATAAATATAGTCCTTGTAACACAATGTAACGTAACGTGAAAATCATCTTTTCTTCTGTCATGGTTCATTTGGGCCCTCTATTTTCATTTGTGTCCCCTAGTGCATGAGCCACTTTTGTTAAAAAGTCCGCCTGTATCTACCCTATCAATTCCTCTGAGAATCTGAGGAACTGAAAATTCCTCTGAGTATGTGCTGATCATGTCTTCTAACTCTTCTGTCTCCCAGTGACGTGAGGTTTAATTGCCGTAGTCTCTCCTCGTAGCTCTTACCCCTCAGTTCGGATAATAGTCTGGTGGCAAACCTTTGAACCTTTTCCAGTTTAATCTTATGCTTGACTAGATATGGACTCCATGCTGGAGCCGCATACTCCTGGATTGGTCTGACATATGTGGTATATAATGTTCTGAAAGATTCCTTACACAAGCTTCTAAACGCCGTTCTTATGTTAGCCAACCTGGCATATGCCGCTGATGTTATCCTCTTGCTATGAGCTTCAAGGGACAGGTCTGGCGTGATATCAACTCCCAGGTCTTTCTCTCTGTCTGACTCCTGAAGTATTTCATCTCCCAAATGATACCTTGTATCTGGTCTCCTGCTCCCTACACCTATCTTCATTACATTACATTTCCTTGGGTTAAACTCTAACAACCATTTGTTTGACCATTCCTGCAGCTTGTCTAGTTCTTCATGAAGCCTCAAGCTGTCCTCCTCTGTCTTAATCCTTCTCATAATTTTGGCGTCGTCTGCAAACATTGAGAGAAATGAGTCTATACCCTCCAGGAGATCATTTACATATATCAGAAACAGGATAGGTCCGAGTACAGAGCCCTGTGGGACTCCACTGGTGACTTCACGCCAATCTGATGTCTCACCCCTCACTGTAACTCTCTGCTTCCTATTGCTTAGGTACTCCCTTATTCACCGGAGCGCCCTACCAGTTACTCCTGCCTGTTTCTCCGGCTTATGCATGAGCCTTTTATAGGGGTACTTTGTCAAAGGCTTTGTATACACCCTACATGGTATACATGTTAAGGTCACTGACCTGTAGTTTAGTGCCTCTTGTATGTCACCTTTTTGTATATTGAGACCACATGAGCCGTCTTTCATATTTCTGGCAGGTCTCCGGTTTCTGTGTATGTGTGTGAACTCCCCTAATTGTACTCACTTAATTGTGCTTGCGGGGGTTGAGCTTTGGCTCTTTGGTCCCGCCTCTCAACTGTCAATCAACTGGTGTACAAATTCCTGAGCCTACTGGGCTCTATCATATCTACATTTGAAACTGTGTATGGAGTCAGCCTTCACCACATCACTTCCTAGTGCATTCCATTTATTAACTACTCTGACACTGAAAAAATTCTTTCTAACGTCTCTGTGGCTCATCTGTGGCACAGTTTCCACCTGTGTCCCCTTGTGCTGAAGAGTTTGTCTTTGTCCACCCTGTCAATTCCCCTGAGAATTTTGTAGGTGGTTATCATGTCTCCCCTTACTCTTCTGTTTTCCAGGGATGTGAGGTTCAGCTCCTTTAGCCTTTCCTCGTAGCTCATTCCTCTCAGTTCCGGGACGAGCCTTGTGGCATACCGCTGAATCTTCTCTAACTTTGTCTTGTGTTTAACTAGGTATGGACTCCAGGATGGAGCTGCATACTCCAGGATGGAGCTGCATACTCTAGGATGGAGCTGCATACTCCAGGATTTTTCTTACATAAGTGGCATACAGGGTTCTGAAAGATTCCTTACCCAAGTTTCTAAAGGCAGTTCTTATGTTAGCCAGTCTAGCATATGTCGTTGATGATATTCTTTTGATGTGGGCCTCTGGGGACAGGTTCGGTGTGATATCAACCCCCAAATCTTTCTCTAAATTTGATTCTTGCAGGATTTCTCCTCCCAGATGAGACCTTGTGTTCAGCCTCCTGCTCCCTTCGCCTAATGCCATCACCTTACACTTTCCTAAGTTGAACTTTAGCAGCCATTTTCTTACCAATCCTCCAGTTTATCCAGGTCATCCTGTAGTCTCTGTCTATCTTCATCCGTCTTGATTCTTCTCACAATTTTTGCATCATCAGCAAACATTGAGAGGAATGAGTCTATACCCTCCGGAAGATCGTTTACATATATTAGAAACAGGATGGGTCCAAGTACTGAGCCCTGTGGGACTCCGCTGGTGACATCTCGCCACTCTGATGTCTCCCCCCTCACAGTTACTCGCTATTTCCTGTTGCTTAAGTACTCCCTTATCCACTGGAGCACCTTCCCTTTTACTCCTGCCTGTTGCTCCAACTTTTTTAACAGCCTTTTATGGGGTACTGTGTCAAAGGCTTTCTGACAGTCCAGGAAAATGCAGTCGGCCCACCCTTCTCTTTCCCGCCTAATTTTTGTTGCCTGGTCATAAAATTCTATTAAACCTGTGAGGCACGATTATCGTATTATTTCACGTATCCCTGAACCCATGTTGGTGGTGCGTTACAAAGTTATTTCCCCCCAGATGCTCTACGAGCCTTTTCCTCACGATCTTCTCCATCACCTTGCATGGTCTACAAGTTAAGGAAACTGGCCTGTAGTTCAGTGTCTCTTGCCTGTCACCCTTCTTGTATATTGGGACCAGGTTAGCTGTCTTCCAACTTTCTGGTAAGTCTCCTGTTTACAGTGACCTATTATACACCATAGAGAGTGGCACACTTAGTGCTTCTGCACCTTCCTTTAGTATCCATGGTGAGATTCTGTCAGGCCCAACAGCCTTTGTCACATACAGCTCCAGCAGACACCTTTTGACCTCATTATTGGTGAGGTCAAATTCCTCCAAGGTTGCTTAGTTTGCCACCTCATTTAGTGCAGGGGCTGCTCCTTGTTCTATTGTGAAGACCTTCTGGAATCTCTTATTGAGTTCTTCACACACCTCCTTGTCATTCTCTGTGTATCTGTTCTCCCCTCTTCGCAGCTTCATCACTTGTTCCTTCACTGCTGTTTTCCTCCTGACGTGGCTGTGGAGCAGCTTTGGTTGGGTCTTGGCTTTACTCGCTATGTCATTTTCAAATTATCTCTCTGCTTCCCTCCTCACTCTGAGGTACTCATTTCTGACCCTTTGGTATCTCTCCCTGCTCTCTGCTGTTCTGTTATTTCTGTAGTTTCTCCATGTTCTTTTACTCAGTTGCTTCGCTACCTTGCATTCCTGGTTGAACCATGGGTTTTCTGTTGTTTTTCGTTTTTCCCCTTTTGGACGGGGATAAACATATCTGCAGCTTCTTGGCACTTCTGGGTGACAAAATCCATCATGGACTGCACATTCTTGTCTTTAAGTTCTGTTTCCCATGGTATTCCCCTGAGGAAGTTCCTCATCTCGTCATATTTTCCTCTTCGGTAATTCAGTCTTTTTCCCTCCGATCCCATCCTTGGATAGGTTATCCCTACCTCCACCAAGTACTCAAAGGTCATTACACTGTGGTCACTCATTCCTATGGGGGGCTTCAACTTTGACTTCCCTTATTTCTGAATCATTCAGGGTGAATATCAAGTCGAGTCTAGCTGGTTCATCATTGCCTCTCATTCTTGTGGGTTCCTTGACATGCTGGCTCAGAAAGTTCCTTGTTGCCACTTCCAAGAGTTTAGCTCTCCACGTATCTGCACCACCATGTGGGTCCCCATTCTCCCAGTCTATCTTTCCATGGTGTAAATCGCACATGATGTGTGTGTGTGTGTACTCACCTATTTGTGCTTGCAGGATCGAGCATTGACTCTTGGATCCTGCCTTTCCAGCTATCGGTTGATTACAGCAATGACTGCAATTACTGTTGTGTGTGTGTGTGTGTGTGTGTGTGTGTGTGTGTGTGTGTGTGTGTGTGTGTGTGTGTGTGTGTGTGTGTGTGTGTGTGTGTGTGTGTGTGTGTGTGTGTGTGCGTGTGTGTGTGTACTCACCTAATTGTGCTTGTGGGGGTTGAGCTCTGCTTCTTTGGTCCCGCCTCTCAACTGTCAATCAACTGATGTACAGATTCCTGAGCCTACTGGGCTCTATCATATCTACATTTGAAACTGTGTATGGAGTCAGCCTCCACCACATCACTGCCTAATGTAGTCCATCTGTCAACTACTCTGACACTGAAAAGTTCTTTCTAACGTCCCTGTGGCTCATTTGGGTACTCAGTTTCCACCTGTGTCCCCTGTTCCCACCTGTGTTCGCGTACCACTCGTGTTAAACAGTTTATCTTTATCAACCCTGTCAATTCCTCTGAGAATTTTGTAGGTAGTGATCATGTCTCCCGTTACTCTTCTGTCTTCTAGTGGCGTGAAATGCATTTCTCCCAGCCTTTCTTCGTAACTCATGCCTCTTAGTTCTGGGACTAGCCTAGTGACATATCTCTAAAACTTTTCCAGCTTCGTCTTGTGCTTGACAAGGTACGGGCTCCATGCTGGGGCCGCATACTCCTGGATTGGTCTTACGTATGTGGTATACAAGATTCTGAATGATTCTTTACACAGGTTGCAGAAGGCTGTTCTGATGTTAGCCAGCCTCGCATATGCCGCAGACGTAATTCTTTTTTATGTGGGCTTCAGGAGACAGGTTTGGTGTGATATCAATTCCTAAATCTTTCTCTCTGTCCGTTTCATTAAGTACTTTATCTCCTATTCTGTATCCTGTGTCTGGCCTCCTGTTTCCACCGCCTAGTTTCATTACTTTGCAATTACTCAGTTAAAATTTTAGCAGCAATTTGTTGGACCATTCATTCAGTAAGTCTAGATTGTCCTGTAGTCTCCTACTATCATCCTCTGTTTTAATCCTCCTCATAATTTTTGCATCGTCAGCAAACATTGAGAGAAACGATTCTATACCCTCTGGGAGATTTACTCATTTACATATATCAGAAACAGTATAGGTCCATATACTGACCCCTGCGGGACTCCACTTGTGACGTCACTCCAATCTGAGACCTCACCCCTCACAGAGACTCGTTGTCTTCTGTTGCTTAGGTACTCCCTTATCCAACGGAGTACCTTCCCTTTCACTCCAGCCTGCATCTCCAGCTTTTCCACTAGCCTCTTGTGTGGTACTGTATCAAAGTTTTTCTGGCGATCCAATAATATGGAGTCTGCCCACCCCTCGCTTTCTTGCCTGATTTTTGTTGCCTGGTTGTAGAATTCAATTAGCCCTGTGAGGCAGGACTTGCCATCCCTGAACCCATGTTGATGCTGTGTTACAAAGTTCAGTGGAGAATGGCAGGCACAGTGCTTCTGCTCCTTCCTTTATTATCCAAGGAAAGATTCCATCTGGGCCTATGGCCTTTGTCACATCCAACTCTATTAAACACTTCCTTACATCCCCGCTGGCAATCTCAAAGTCTTCCAGTGGTTCCTGGTTAACTATTCCCTCTCTTATCTCTGGAATTTCTCCTTGCTCTAAGGTGAAGACCTCCTGGAATTTCTTATTCAGTTTCGCACACTTCCTTGTAGTTTGTAGTGAATCCTTCTGCCCCTATCCTTATTTTCATTACACTGTTCCTTTACTGTTGTTTTTCTTCTGATGTGGCTATGCAGTAATTTAGGTTGTCTTTGCCTTGCTTGCGATGTCTTTTTCGTATTTTTTTTTTTTTGTGCCTCTCTACTCATCCTGACATATTCATTCCTGGCACTCTGGTATCTTTCTCTGCTCTCAAGTATCCTGTTATTCCTATAGTTTCTCCACGCCCTTTTACTTTGGTGCTTAGCTAGCCTACATCTCTGATTAAACCATGGGTTTCTCATCTTCACTTCATTGTTTTCCTTTTAGACAGGGACAAACTTGTTTGCTGCTTCCTTGCACTTCTGCGTGATGAAGTCCATCATGTCTTGGGCTGTCTTTCCCCTGAGCTCTGTTTCCCATGTTATTTCTGTTAGGAATTTTCTTATCTCTTCATAGTTTCCCTTTTGG
Organism: Procambarus clarkii; assembly: GCF_040958095.1. Classification (NCBI taxonomy): domain Eukaryota; kingdom Metazoa; phylum Arthropoda; class Malacostraca; order Decapoda; family Cambaridae; genus Procambarus; species Procambarus clarkii. The sequence goes on from NC_091168.1 coordinate 2,567,530, forward strand.
AATGCTAGCCTTTTGTTTTTAGTACTCCTCCTCGAGTTCGATAACCCTTCGTCAACCAGATACTCAAACGTCAGTACACTGTGGTCGCTCATTCCTACTGGGGCCTCAAATCCGCTTTTCCCTTATGTCTAAGTCGTTCAGAGTGAAGACTAGGTCGAGTCTCGCTGGTTCATCGTTTCCTCTCATCCTAGTGAGTTCACTGACATGTTGGCTTAGAAAGTTTCTTGTCGCCACCTCCATTAGTTTGGCTCTCCATGTATCCTCTCCTCCATGCGGTTCCTTGTTCTCCCAGTCTGTCCTTCCGTGATTGAAGTCCCACATGATGAGCAGATGGGATCTATTTCAACAGGTAGATAAGGTAGAGGATAGATAAGGTCACTAGTCACTTAGGTGTTAAAGGCCCTATGTGGGTAGTGTGTGTGTGTATGTGAGGGGTGGGGGGGGGGAAGAGGGAGAATAGTAGAGTGGTGTGGTCCTGTTGATCCATCTGCCTTACGCACCAGAGCCACAGGGATATGTATCCTATCCTCCATACTTTGGATTCTAAATACCTCAGATAATATATTTCAAATTAAATATTTTAAATCACTCTGTACACATATCGATGACCTTAGAGAGGAGGGGGTACTTACCATCACCTCACCCCAAGCAAGCACAGTACTTGGTGAGTTTGAGGTGGTGATCATATGCTGAGGTTTGGGTCGACAGTCCTCTCCTGCTGCTCCTCGTCAATGTTGTCCCCACGTGGCCTGATTATGCTATTCTTCCTGTACTTCTCACTGACCTTCAATCAACATGTACAATGTAACATACCTTTAACAAGGTGTGCACACTCTTGGAGATTGATCACCATGATTGCTATATTTCCACTTCCCAAAACACTTTACTAGCCAAGTCGTCCGACCTGCTTGAACTCTCCCACGGTATGACTTTGTTGCCGCCACTCAACCTTATTTTGTCCTTAACTGATCTAACGCTATAGGAGCTCACTATACACTTGATCACTGCGTTTGTGTACACTCCTGTGTAACATTTCAATGTCTTGAGATAATTGACGTTAGTCGCTGACGCCCTGCTGACACATGTGTCCCTCACCACTCTCCTCTCACCATTCTGAGGTGTGAAGATCTGTGAGTTGGTTAACAGGGTCTCAGAGGATGCTGGAGTAAGGGGGAGGGGGTCATCGGATGGGGGGACAGGGAGTGTATGGGGTAAGGAGGGAGGGAGGACAGAGAAGATATAGGGTGAAGGGGGGGAGGGGGACAGGGAGGGTATTGGATGAAGGAGGAGGAGGAGGAGCATGGTGGGAATGGGGAAGTGGGGGGGGGGGAGGAGGGATGTTATGGACCCATTTATACCATGTATGGTTGGTGTATGATGTGATCATACCTTAGTATAGAATACCTGGTTGATACCTGGTTGATGGGGTTCTGTGAGTTCTTCTACTCCCCAAGCCCGGCCCGAGGCCAGGCTTGACTTGTGAGAGTTTGGTCCACCAGGCTGTTGCTTGGAGCGGCCCGCAGGCCCACATACCCACCACAGCCCGGTTGGTTCGGCACTCCTTGGAGGAATAAATCTAGTTTCCTCTTGAAAATGTCCACGGTTGTTCCGGCAATATTTCTTATGCTTGCTGGGAGGACGTTGAACAACCGCGGACCTCTGATGTTTATACAGTGTTCTCTGATTGTGCCTATGGCACCTCTGCTCTTCATTGGTTCTATTCTACATTTCCTTCCATATCGTTCACTCCAGTACGTTGTTATTTTACTGTGTAGATTTGGTACTTGGCCCTCCAGTATCTTCGAGGTGTATATTATTTGATATCTCTCTCGTCTTCTTTCTAGTGAGTACATTTGGAGGGCTTTGAGACGATCCCAATAATTTAGGTGCTTTATTGCATCTATGCGTGCCGTATATGTTCTCTGTATTCCCTCTATTTCAGCAATCTCTCCTGCTCTGAAGGGGGAAGTGAGTACTGAACAGTACTCAAGACGGGACAAAACAAGTGACTTGAAGAGTACAACCATTGTGATGGGATCCCTGGATTTGAAAGTTCTCGTAATCCATCCTATCATTTTTCTGGCTGTCGCAATATTTGCTTGGTTATGCTCCTTAAACGTTAGGTCGTCAGACATTATTATTCCCAAATCCTTTACATGCTGTTTTCCTACTATGGGTAATAGGTAGTGTAGCCTAACCTACTGTTTCTTAAAGATATGATTAAATGTATCTGTTCTTAAATTCTACGTTCTACTGTATATAACATAATATATTTTTATGTACCTTGCGTACATTAATATACCTGATGTATTATGCCAGTAATACGTATGTATTATGATATATTTCCCAGCTGAGTAATGAGAAAGCCTATGGTCACTATGCATTGATAGTACTTAGTACTTGACATACTTGTTTTATGAGAACATATACCAATAGTCAGTGTTGTTGCTAGGTTGTATATATTACATTTATATTATTGTATAATGATGTATTAGAGCTGGACCGGTAAAGTTCTAGAATCCTCCCTTAACGCCTCCCCTTCCCAGCCCGTCCTCCCCTTCCCCTTGTGTACCGGCTGCAGTCAGTGATGCCATGTCTCGTAGATATGAACTCTTATTTGATCTTTGAATATATAAATAGATTATCACTTGTGTGTATGACAAAATGCTTTGATACTTTCTTGGGAAATGTATTGTACTATACTATTTATATGTATGTTTAAGGATTTATTGCTTGTAAATGTCACGTTCTGAAATAGAGACATATGAAAGAATAGTGACGGGTATGTTGCAGAGTTGGATAAAGTGTCTCTCGGGGCTCTCTCGGCCGCCGCAAGCTCACTGCTCAGTTGGATGTTCAGAAGAGAGGTCGCACTGCGTCGCGCTCATTTGTGTGGCTTTATGTAGGGCCCTATGCGCTTGTAACATATAATATGTACCTTTATTGATATGTCACGGATCAGTCTGCCAATGTTCACCATTTTGTCTGGGTCGTAGATAATATTTATGTATGATTTATGTGGTGGAATTCTAAGGGCATTCAGTGACTGGATGATATTGCCTTTTCACCCCACTAGTGATATTTTGTGACACCACCATTCTGTAATCCTGTAGATTACTTTGATTTTAAGGAAGCTAGAGCTAGTGTACTACCGCACTAGGATAGAGCCTAGTGGCAGCTAGCTCAGAGGGTGTGCAGTACAGTGCATGATGATTCCAGATAGTTTGCAGTACAGTGTATGATGATGATTCCAAAGAGTTTGTCGTACAGTGCATGATGACTGATGATCTCGCAGAGTTGAGTTAGAGTTTATTGTCATGAAATAGTATCAGTTGTAGAGTTGTCTTTTTCTTTTTTTATTTCCGATGCCTTATTTTACATGCCCCAGTAAACTGGTTCGTCTTTAGTGATTTTGTTTACTTCCCCTAGGCACGTATAGAAGGCTAGGTGGTCTTACTGAGTTGTTGATCACATTATTATTACCAGCGATGCTGTGGAGCATGAGGGCACGACAGGGGACATGCGGGAATGGGGGAGGGGTGAAAGAGTGGGTTTGGTGTGTTTGGGGGGGGGGGAGGTTTGACTGAGTATTTGAGTGGGGGACAAAGAGAGTTCCGGGTAGGGAGGGTTTTCTCTGCGGAGGAGGGTGGTGGTTCTGCCCTCCCCCTCTGGTGTTGCTGTGTGTGTGTGTGTGTGTGTGTGTGTGTGTGTGTGTGTGTGTGTGTGTGTGTGTATTCACCTAGTTGGGCTTGCAAGGTTTGAGCTCTACTCTTCGGCCCACCTCTCAACTGTTACTAACTTGTAACTTTTTTTTTCTTCACACACACACACACACACACACACACAGGAAGCAACCCATAACAGCTGTCCAACACATAGGTACATATATACTGCTAGGTAACAGGGATATCAGGGTAAAAGAAACTCTGCCTATTGTTTCCTGCCGGCGCCGGGAATCGAACCCTGGACCACAGGATTACGTGTGCAACGTGCTGTCTACTCAGCCACTGGACCCCTGCACTTAGCCAATGGTCCCCAGTGTGTGGGTGTACTCACCTATTTGTACTCACTTATTTGTGCTTGCAGAGGTGGAGCTTTGGTTCTTTTGTCCCCTCTCTCAACTTTCAATCAACTGGTGTACAGATTCCTGAGCCTACTGGGCTCTATCATATCTACATTTAAAACTGTGTATGGAGTCAGCCTCCACCACATCATTGCCTAATGTAGTCCATCCGTTAACTACTCTGACACTGAAAAAGTTCCTTCTAACGTCCCTGTGGCTCATGTGGGTACCCAGTTTCCACCTTTGTCCCCTTGTTCGCATCCCACTAGTGTTGAATAGTTTATCCTTGTTTACCCGGTCGATTCCCCTGAGGATTTTATAGGTTGTGATCATGTCTCCTCTTACTCTTCTGTCTTCCAGTGCCGTAAGGTGCATTTCCCGCAGCCTTTCCTCGTAACTCATGCCTCTTAGTGCTGGGACTAGTCTAGTAGCATACCTTTGGACTTTTTCCAGCTTCGTCTTGCGCTTGACAAGGTACAAGCTCCATGCTGGGGCCGCATACTCCAGGATTGGTCTTACATATGTGGTGTACAAGATTCTGAATGATTTCCTACACAGGTTCCTGAACGCTGTTCTGAGGTTAGCCAGCCTCGCATATGCCGCAGACGTTATTCTTTTAATGTGGGCTTCAGGAGAGAGGTTTGGTGTGATATCAACTCCTAGATCTTTCTCTCTGTCCATTTCATTAAGTACTTCATCTCCAATTCTGTATGCTGTGTCTGGCCTCCTGTTTCCACTGCCTATTTTCATTACTTTGCATTTACTCGGGTTGAACTTTAACATCCATTTGTTGAACCATTCACTCAGTCTGTCTAGGTCATCTTGTAGCCTCCTACTTTCATCCTCTGTTTCAATCCTCCTCATAATTTTTGCATCGTCGGCAAACATTGAGATACACGATTCTATACCCTCTGGGAGATCATTTACATATATCAGAAACAGTATAGATCCAAGGACTGACCCCTGCGGGACTCTACTTGTAACGTCTCACCAATTTGAGACCTCACCCCTCACATTGACTCATTGTCTCCTATTGCTTAGGTACTCCTTTATCCAATGGAGTACCTTCCCGTTCACTCCAGCCTGCATCTCCAGCTTTTTCACTAGCCTCTTGTGTGGTACTGTATCAAAGGCTTTCTGACAATCCAATAATATGCAGTCTGCCCATCCCTCTCTTTCTTGCCTTATTTTTGTTGCCTGGTCATAGATTTCAAGTAACCCTGTGAGGCAGGACCTCCCATCCCTGAACCCATGTTGATGCTGTGTTACAAAGATCTTTCACGCCAGATGCTCCACTAGCTTTCTTCGCACAATCTTCTCCATCAGCTTGCATGGTATGCTGGTTAGGGACACTGGCCAGTAGTTCAGTGCCTCCTGTCTATCCCCTTTCTTGTATATCGGGACTACGTTAGTTGCTTTCCAAATATCTGGCAGTTCCCTTGTTGCCAGTGATTTGTTATACACTATGGAGAGTGGTAGGCACAGTTCTTCTTTCCTTTAGTATCCAAGGGGAGATTTCATCTAGGCCTATAGCCTTTGTCACATCCAACTCTAGTAAACACTTCCTTACTTCCCCGCAGGTAATCTCAAGCTCTTCCAGTGGTTCCTGGTTAGCTATTCCCTCTCTTATCTCTGGAGTTTCTCCTTGCTCTAAGGTGAAGACCTCCTGGAATTTCTTATTCAGTTCCTCACACACTTCCTGGTCGTTTGTGGTGTGAATATGCATGTATTCACCTAGTTGTTCTTGCGGTGGTTGAGCTCTGCTCTTTCGGCAGCCTCTCAACTGTCAATGAATCAACTGTAACTAACTAATGTTCCCCCCCCACCCCACCACACACACAACCAGGAAGCAGCTCCGTAACAGCTGTCTAACTCCCAGGTATCTATTTACTGCTAGGTAACAGGATCATCAGGGTGAAAGAAACTTTGCCCTGCACACTGTCCGCTCAGCTACCAGACCCCTAAACCCCCAGACTCTGTCACATGTGTGTGACGGAGTGTCTGGGAAAGAGAGAGTGTTATCATGTTATAACCATAACTTATTCCTATGTCAACTCTGGCTGCCGATCCCCTAACAAATATTTCAAACCAAAACAGTCTACCCTGCATATTTTCAACACAGGAAAACAGTTGTGTTATATATTATTTTGGACTAAACATTTACATGTATCATGAGCATTTGTCATAGAAACATATTTAAAGACAACTCAATAACAAATGTTCCAGAAATTAATAAATATTCCATTACAAATTATCCTTTACAGAAATGTTAGCCAAATATCCTTAGATTGCTAACTATAGGTAGTAAATGTGGGTGATTGTAACCTTTCCACAGCCGCCCTCTGCACGAGGGTGTGGAGTTGCGTGTATGATAAGTAAATCATATTATGAAACAATCTCCTCACATTTGTAAGCTGCTTAGTTTACGTAACGTTACTTGTATTCATTCTTGAATCCATTGTTGATATAATAATTCATTACACAGAGCAAGTAGCTTATGGAAACTGTAATTTGTTTACCTAAATGAAATTTTGGGCTTTGTTTTCACCTCATCCACCTCACCCAAATGTAGATATAAAATCGAAGATGTGTAAAGCTCTATTCAGTTTCAGTTGTGTGTTTGTAAACTAAAGTCTTTGAAAATGTAATAAGTTTTACGAAACGCGCTCAAGTGTCGCGTCAGACTAGAAATAAAAATGAATTTTGGAGAATTGATCTTTGACTTACCATCAACAGTGAAAAGAAACGTAAGAAAGATAGAGAAAATTCGTGTTAGAATTATTAATCTTACTTTTTTGGTCATATTTAATAATATATATATATATATATATATATATATATATATATATATATATATATATATATATATATATATATATATATATATATATATATATATATTGGTGTATACTGGCAGCAGGTTTTCTTTCAAACATGTTTCATTGAATATGACCGCATATTCTGTATTTATTATTTTCTGGTTTAGGGCTTCTATCCCTCTAACTATTTTCTTAGCATCAGGGCTTAATTGAAATAGGAGTTCTCCAAAACTCATTTTCGTACTTTTAAGGTGAAGAAAAGAAGTGATTTACTATAGAGTGTATTACGCTTATTTGTATAATTTGCACGACGTTTCGAACCTCCATGGTTCATTCTCAAGTGAACAGATCTTACAATACTAGTTGATTTTATACCCGCATTAGGTCAGGTGATAATACAATGAAGGTGAAAACATGGGGGGATACATAAGGGATAAACATAGGGGCTGCAGAAGGCTTATTGGCCCATACGAGGCATCTCCTATCTAAACACAAAGATTAATCCAGTGTAATTGGCCTGTTATGTTGGACATTGTCTTCTGTGTTGGCATCGATATGTTCTTGTCTTGTCCTTACTCTCATGGTAGGTAGAGTAAATAGTTCCGTGATTTGGGTGTTCATGGTAGGTCGCTCTATTCTTATGTGAATTGCCTCAAGAATTTGTAATCTTCTTGAATCTTGGGTTTTGTCTATTATGCAAGTATTCTTGTTCAACATTTCTCTTGTTAGAGTAATGTCATGGGCTTGTCTCATGTGATTCCTAGGGGCACCAGATTGAAGATGGCATGTCAAACGCCTCGTCAGCTTGGTCGACGTCATACCTATGTACTTACATTGAAGGTTACATCCTTCGTGGGGGCAAGTGTACATGTATACAACGCTTGACTGCTGTAGAGGGTTCTCCGTCGGCTTCGGACTGTTTTTGATAAGGAGTTCGGAAGTCTTCTTGGTTTTGTAGAATATTATCAGGTTTATGTTTTGGTTAGGAGTAGTGCTTTTTACTCCTTTACGAATTATTTCTTTCATTATTCTTTCCTCTTTTATATGTTCACTGTGCATGGTTGATTTGTAATATAATTTTATTGGGGGTGTTGTGGTTTCTGTTCTAGGTTCTGAATTATACCAACGGTCCAAGTGTCTTCTTATAGCAGCGTTTATTTCCGCGTTGCTATATCCGTTGTTCACCAATACCTGAGTTACTCTTTCAAACTCTCTACTCACGTTGCTCCATTCAGAGCAGTGGGTAAGCGCTCGACGAATATAAGCATTGAGAACACTGGCTTTGTATCTTTGGGGGCACTCACTTCTACCGTTCAGGCATAATCCTATGTTGGTGGGCTTGGTATATACGTTGGTGCTTAAAGAGGTTCCTGTTTTTGTTATTAGTACATCCAAGAATGGCAGACTGTTATTTTCACTATTTTCATGTGTAAATCGGAGTACTGACTCTCTCTCTAGGTGTCTTTTTATGTCAATTAGTTCATCTGAGTCTTTTACTATTACGAATATGTCATCTACATAACGGCAGTATACAGTTGGTTTTTGTCTGCTACTGAAGACCCTATCTTCGATGGTTCCCATATAAAAATTAGCAAATAAAACTCCTAAGGGGGAGCCCATTGCTACTCCGTCTATTTGTAAATACATGTCTCCTTGTGGACTGATGAAAACGTATATACCAAGCCCACCAACATAGGATTATGCCTGAACGGTAGAAGTGAGTGCCCCCAAAGATACAAAGCCAGTGTTCTCAATGCTTATATTCGTCGAGCGCTTACCCACTGCTCTGAATGGAGCAACGTGAGTAGAGAGTTTGAAAGAGTAACTCAGGTATTGGTGAACAACGGATATAGCAACGCGGAAATAAACGCTGCTATAAGAAGACACTTGGACCGTTGGTATAATTCAGAACCTAGAACAGAAACCACAACACCCCCAATAAAATTATATTACAAATCAACCATGCACAGTGAACATATAAAAGAGGAAAGAATAATGAAAGAAATAATTCGTAAAGGAGTAAAAAGCACTACTCCTAACCAAAACATAAACCTGATAATATTCTACAAAACCAAGAAGACTTCCGAACTCCTTATCAAAAACAGTCCGAAGCCGACGGAGAACCCTCTACAGCAGTCAAGCGTTGTATACATGTACACTTGCCCCCACGAAGGATGTAACCTTCAATGTAAGTACATAGGTATGACGTCGACCAAGCTGACGAGGCGTTTGACATGCCATCTTCAATCTGGTGCCCCTAGGAATCACATGAGACAAGCCCATGACATTACTCTAACAAGAGAAATGTTGAACAAGAATACTTGCATAATAGACAAAACCCAAGATTCAAGAAGATTACAAATTCTTGAGGCAATTCACATAAGAATAGAGCGACCTACCATGAACACCCAAATCACGGAACTATTTACTCTACCTACCATGAGAGTAAGGACAAGACAAGAACATATCGATGCCAACACAGAAGACAATGTCCAACATAACAGGCCAATTACACTGGATTAATCTTTGTGTTTAGATAGGAGATGCCTCGTATGGGCCAATAAGCCTTCTGCAGCCCCTATGTTTATCCCTTATGTATCCCCCCATGTTTTCACCTTCATTGTATTATCACCTGACCTAATGCGGGTATAAAATCAACTAGTATTGTAAGATCTGTTCACTTGAGAATGAACCATGGAGGTTCGAAACGTCGTGCAAATTATACAAATAAGCGTAATACACTCTATAGTAAATCACTTCTTTTCTTCACCTTAAAAGTACGAAAATGAGTTTTGGAGAACTCCTATTTCAATTAAGCCCTGATGCTAAGAAAATAGTTAGAGGGATAGAAGCCCTAAACCAGAAAATAATAAATACAGAATATGCGGTCATATTCAATGAAATATATATATATATATATATATATATACATATATATATATATATATATATATATATATATATATATATATATATATATATATATATATATATATATATATATATTTATATATAGACAGGTACAAGAGGACTGTTGTTAACGCTTATGTCGACCGTGCTCTCAGCCATAGCTCAGGATCGAAGCAAGTTGATGAAGAACTCTGTAGGGTAAGGCATGTCCTAGTCAACAACGGCTTCTCCAATGGTTTCGTTGAAGACATCATAAGAAGGAAGGTGAAACGCCATGCAACCTCTGAAGAGACAACTAACACAACGCCTATACCCCCTATTAGACTATTTTACAGGAACTTCTTTTCCACAGCTCATATAACGGAGGAAAGGGTCCTCAATGATATTGTTAATAGGAACGTTATCCCTACAGACAAAAATCAGAAGATACAATTGACGATTTACTATAAAACCAAAAAAGCGGCCAACCTACTCATGAGAAACTCTCGAGACACAAAGCACAAAGCTTTAAAAGAGACCAACGTCGTCTATGCCTTCAAATGCCCACTTGGGGACTGTAAGCCTCAAAGAACTCAGTATATAGGCTAGACAACAACATCACTTTCCAGGCGATTAACGATGCATAAGCAACAGGGCTCCATTAAGGAACATATAATCTCTTCCCACAATCAGACCATCACCAGAGAAGTCTTAACAAGCAATGCAGAAATCATCGATAGATACAGCGGTAGCAGGCGGCTTGACATCTGGGAGGCACTACACATCAAGAAGTCAACACCAGCAATCAACAGCCAATTAATGCACAACTATATTCTACCCACTTCAAGACTCCGCACCAATATAGAAGCATCAAGAAATATGGGCCAATAGGCCCTTTGCAGTTATTTCCATTCTTCCCTTTAATTTATCCAATTTATACCCATTGCACCGTGTTCTGTCATGTGTTGAAAGTTTGCTCTGTCTTGTGTTGAAAGTTTTGTTCACCTCATCCAAAACTGTTGTAACATATCACCTCACCCAAATGCGAGTACATAAGACAAAAGCAGTTTAAATGATAGCATAGTAAAACTCTGTTTAGTGTTTGCAGGTTATAGTCCAGCCACAGCACAGTATGGAAGCAAGTCGATGAAGGCTGTAGGGTAAGGCAGGTCCTAGTCAACAACGGCTTCTTCAATGGTTTCGTTGAAGACATCATAAGAAGGAAGGTGAAACGCCATGCAACCTCTGAAGAGACAACTAACACAACACCTATACCCCCTATTAGACTATTTTACAGGACCTTCTTTTCCACAGCTCATAAAACGGAGGAAAGGGTCCTGAAAGATATTGTTGATAGGAACGTTATCCCTACAGACAAAAATCAGAAGATACAATTGACGATTTACTATAAAACCAAAAAACGGCCAACCTACTCATGAGAAACTCTCCAGACACAAAGCAGAACGCTTTAAAAGAGACCAACGTCGTCTATGCCTTCAAATGCCCACTTGGGGACTGTAAGCCTCAAAGAACTCAGTATATAGGCAAGACAACAACATCTCTTTCCAGGCGATTAACGATGCATAAGCAACAGGGCTCCATTAAGAAACATATAATCTCTTCCCACAACCAGACCATCACCAGAGAAATCTTAACAAACAACACAGAAATCATCGATAGATACAGCGATAGCAGGCGGCTTGACATCTGGGAGGCACTACACATCAAGAAGTCAACACCAGCAATCAACAGCAAATTAATGCACAACTATATTCTTCCCACTTCAAGACTCCGCACCAATATAGAAGCTTCAAGAAATATGGGCCAATAAGCCCTTTGCAGTTACTTCCATCCTTCCCTTTAATTTACCCAATTTATACCCATTGTTTCGTGTTCTATCTTGTGTTGAAAGTTTTGTTCACCTCATCCAAAACTGTTGTAACATATCACCTCACCCAAATGCAGGTATATAAGATGAAAGTTGTTTAAAATTATAGCATAGAATAACTCTGTTTAGTGTTTGCAGGTTATAGTTGTGTGTGTGTAAACTAAAGTCTTTGAAAATGTAATGAGTTATTATCTTACAAAGCTAATATCGCTAATCTCCGAAAGTTCTCCACCAATTGTTTTGAAATTTTCACACAACGTTCCATTCACATCCCAGTGGGTTTTTATATACATATTATAAAGATGTCATATCTGTGATGGGAAAAGACATGTTTTGTTTAAAAACTGCGTTCTTCATGTGAGGGGAAATCTTTGAAACCTCTTTATTGAATGCTTTGAAATTTTGACAGTGTTGCATTCGAATAGGTGCATGTTTTTATATACCAACTACATACATGGTGGCTCACCTGTGACAGGAAAAAACATGTTTTTTTGACAAACAATGCCATCTGTTGGACGTAAGAGCAACACATGCTGAAATCTCTGAAAGTTCTTCACCGATTGCTTTGAAATTTTGATACACCGTTCCATTCGAATACACACGTGTTTTCATATGCCTACTATATAGATGCCACACCTGTGACAAGTAAAAACTTTTTTTAAAAAAAGCACCATCTGTTGCACGTAATAGTAACACACGCTATACTAAATATGTTTCGATTCCATTTCAGTGTTTCCAATTGCATTGATAAATTGAATTTTCATAGATTTCGAGTTATTTTCATTTTGATTTAATTATTTTGTGTGATATTGTTTTGGAATTGAGCTGTGTTGTTTACCATACGGTTCATTTTATGAGTATAGTTTATTTTTTTTTATTTTTATTTTTTCATTTCGTTTTTTAAATATTTTTCTGATATTTCAGTGATGGGAACATTAGATCATTTGGGAATGCATCAGACGAGGGAGTGGTGAATGGTTGGGGGGACAAGGGGACAGGGGAGAGGGTAATGGTGGGGAGGACGACAGGACAGGGGAGTTGGGGAGGGTGAGGACGATGGGACAAGGGAGTGGGTAATGGTGGGGAGTACATGTGGATGGGGAAAGGGGGAAATGGTAGGGAGGACAAGGGGACAGGGTAATGGGAGATGTTGGTGAGGACGAGGGGACAGTGGAGTGGGGGATGGCGTGGAGGACAAAGGGATGGGAGAATGGTGGGGCAGGACGAAAGAATGAGGGGAGTGGGGGATTGGTTAGTAAGACGAGGGGATGGGGGAGTGAGGAATGGTTGGTAGGACAAGAGGATGAGTGAGTGGGGGTATGGTGGGGAGGGCTGGGAGACCGGGAAAGGTTACTGTTGCTCAGCAACTCACATGTGTTGCTGAGCCACAGCAAGGCGTGGCCGGGTACAGCTAGTCTATATAAATAAAAATGGAAATGTTCATTTGTTCAAAACCGCTAATCTCCAAAAGTTCTTCATAGATTGCTTTGAAATTTTCATATAACGTTTCATTCGCATCTGAGCAGATTTTTATATACATACTACATAGATGTCATGTCTGTGACGGAAAAAACACACTTTTTCATAAAACTGTGTTTTTCATGTGAAGGAAATCTTCGAAACCTCTTTACCGATTGCTTTGAAATTTTGGCACAATGTTGCATTCGAATAGGTGTATGTTTTTATATACCTACTATATACATGCCTCACCTGTGACAGGAAAAAAAAAAGTTTTGTTAAAAAATAGGGCCATCGGTTGGACGTAGGAGCAACATACACTTTAATCTCCAAAAGTTCTTCACCGATTGCTTTGAAATTTTGACTCAACACTCCATTCGAATACACATGTGTTTTTATATACCTACTTTATTGATGCCACACCTGTGACAGGTAAAAAACTTTTTTTTAAAGAGCACTATCTGTTGCATGTAATTGCAACACATGCTATACTAAATATGTTATGATTCCATTTCAATGTTTCCAATTGCATTGATAAATTGAATGGAGTTGTGTAAAACCTTGGTTTGTGTCTCGGAGAGGCTGCGGTATCCAGTAAGTTTAGTAGAACTTCGGTTTCAATTCTTTTAACTCTGTCGTAGCTCAGTCGATTAAGGCAGTGTCTAGGATGCTCCCGGACACAGGTTCGAATCCTCATCATGGCTCTTGTGGATTTGTTCATTTGATAAATTGAATTTTCAAACATTTCGATTTATTTTCATTTTGATGTAATTATTTTGTGTGACATTGCATTGGAATTGAGCTGTATTGTTTATCATTCCATTCATTTCGTCAATATAAGTATAGATGCCACACTTGTGACTGGAAAAAAACATTTTTTTTTTAGAAACAGTGTCATCTGTTGGTCGTAAGAGCAACACATGGTATACTAATATGTTACGATTCCTTTTCAATATTCCAACTTCATTGATAAATAGAATTTTCATAGATTTTTATTTATTTTTATTTTGGTTTAATTGTTTTGTGTGACATCGCATTGGAATTCAGCTGTATTGTTCACCATACCATTCATTTTGTGAGTATGGTTTATTTTACTATTATGTCATTTTTTAATTTTTTTTTATTATTTTTTTTATTATTTTTCTGTGATGGGGAACATCAGATCATTTGATGCTCCCAATTTTCTGATGGGAACATGAGATCATTTTGGGAATGCATTGAACGAGGGAGTGGGGAATGGAGGGGAGGACGAGGGGACGAGTGGGTAATGGTGGGAAGAACGAGTGGGTAATGGTGGGGAGGACGAGAGGACCAGGGAGTTGGGGATGGTGGGGACGAGGGGACAGGGGAATAGAAAATGGTGGGGAGGACAAGAAGACATGGGAATGGAGGATAAGTGGAAGGGAGAGGGGAGGGGGGGGGGGAATGGTAGGGAGGATGAGGGGATGGGTGAGTAGGAGATGGTAAGGGGGGGGACGAGTGGGACAGTGGAGTGGGGGAATGGTTTGGAGGACGAGGGGACACTGGAGTAGGGGTTGGTAGGGAGGACAAAGAGATGGGGGAAGGGGGTAATGGTGGGAGGACTTGGAGACAGGGGAAAGATTGCTCAGCAATGCTCATGTGTTGCTGAGCCACAGCAACACGTAGCTGGGTACAGCTAGTTTTTAAATACAAATTTAAATATTTGTTTTGTTAAAAATTGCTAATCGCCTAAGATTTTTCACCGACTGCTTTGAAACTTTGACACAATGTTCCATTCGAATACATGCGTGTTTTATATACCTACTATAGAGATGTCATGTTTGTGACTGGTAAAAACATTAATTTTTAAATTGTGTTTTACATTTGAGTTTCCTTGTGATAAAAATCTATGAAACTTTTATACCGATTGCTTTTGAAATTTTGACACAACGTTGCATTCGAATATGCGCGTGTTTTTACATGCCTGCTATATACATGCCAAACCTATGACAGGTGAAAACATGTTTTTTTTTTAATAACAGCGCCATCTGTTGGACATAAAAACAACATACTTTATACTAAATAATTTTACAATTCCATTTCAATGTTTCCAATTGCATTGTTAAATTTAATTGTCATATATTTCTATTTATTTTCATTTTCATTTAATTATTTGGTGTAACATTGCGTTGAAATTGAGCTGTGTCGTTTATCATAGCATTTGTTTTGTGAGTATAGTTTATTTTTTCATTATTTTTCATTCGTTTTTTTTATCTGTTCGTCTTATTTTTTCTGTGATAAGAACATCAAATCATTTGATGTTCCCATTTTTCTGATGGGAACATCTGACAATTTGGAAACACATCGGACGGGGGAGCAGAGAATGGTGGGGAGGACGAGTGGACGGGAAAGTGGTGGATGGTGGGGAAGACGAGGAGATGGGGGGAGTGGAGAATGGTGGGGGGGTTGAGAGAATAGGGGAGTGGGGGATGGTGGGGAGGACAAGGGGACGGGAGAATAGGGAAATTGTGGGGAGGACGAGGGGACGGAGGAGTGGGGGAGGACGAGGGGACGGGGAGGCGGGAATGATAGGGAAGACGAGGGGACAGGGAAGTAGGGGATGGTTGGGAGGACGAGGGGATGGGTTTGGGGGGAATGGTGGGGAGGACGGGAGGACGGAGGAGGGTTTGTTTATTATTTAGAAGATCACCCTGATATGTGTCTGGTTCTGGGAGAGGGGATTCAGCGTTACCTTTATTCAGGGGATGCAGCTCACACTGCCTAGTTGTCATGAGTACACATTCGCTCCTGAGCTGCCGTGACTCTCCACACTCTCCTTACTGTGGGATGATCTCTCAATGTCCCATAGTTAGTTATTGTTCACTATCACCCAAGTTATAACCATGTCTTTCTCTCTCTCTTTCTAGCTAGGAAGCCTCACAGGACAAAAACAAAAGCCAGCTGACGAATCTAACATTTAATACTCAAACACATACAATATACATATTCAAGAATAGTGATAAAACAATGTCGACTCTTAGGCTGCTACCAACTGATTACACTCCAATATCATCTCATGTCTCCAACCTATAACTGTATCAGGCTGCTGCTTATACTTCAGCTTACAACCTTCTGTTCCCTTCACTGCTCTAGGCTGCAATATATGGCACATACTATATTCACAAATTTCCTTCTCTACAAAAGGTATCAATCTCTCACCTTACACTGCGCCTTTCATGCCAAAATGTTATCAAGGACTCCTGTAAACATCAAGGTCCATATGATCCTCTGTTCCATTACTCGAGGTCCCTACTACAATCATCATCTGGGTCCTCATAATATCCTGTAAGGTACTCCTGCAGTTCCTGCAATCAGCTGCACACCAAGTCCTCCGTACATGTAAGTGAAGCTCTCTCCATACGCTTCACACAAGTGACGTGTAGCTCCCTACACTATTCGAAGATTCACTATGTTTCTGGAGTTTCTCTCCTCAATTTGAAGTCCTGCACCACCTTGCAGTTCAGCTCGTATTCCTCCTCTGGTACGAAGTTCTCTCACTAACATCTCCCACACAAAACTTTGCAGTTCTCCCACACAAACGTTGCAGTTCTCCCACACAAACGTTGCAGTTCTCCCACACAAACGTTGCAGTTCTCCCACACAAACGTTGCAGTTCTCCCACACAAACGTTACAGTTCTCCCACACAAAACTTTGCAGTTCTCCCACACAAAACTTTGCAGTTCTCCCACACAAACGTTGCAGTTCTCCCACACAAAACTTTGCAGTTCTCCCACACAAAACTTTGCAGTTCTCCCACACAAAACTTTGCAGTTCTCCCACACAAACGTTACAGTTCTCCCACACAAACGTTACAGTTCTCCCACACAAACGTTACAGTTTTCCCACACAAACGTTACAGTTCTCCCACACAAACGTTGCAGTTCTCCCATACAAACGTTGCAGTTCTCCCACACAAACGTTTCAGTTCTCCCACACAAACGTTACAGTTCTCCCACACAAACGTTGCAGTTCTCCCACACAAACGTTGCAGTTC
Source organism: Procambarus clarkii (assembly GCF_040958095.1). Lineage (NCBI taxonomy): Eukaryota > Metazoa > Arthropoda > Malacostraca > Decapoda > Cambaridae > Procambarus > Procambarus clarkii. The sequence continues at coordinate 2,584,663 of NC_091168.1, forward strand.
TCCCACACAAACGTTGCAGTTCTCCCACACAAACGTTGCAGTTCTCCCACACAAACGTTGCAGTTCTCCCACACAAACGTTGCAGTTCTCCCACACAAACGTTGCAGTTCTCCCACACAAACGTTGCAGTTCTCCCACACAAACGTTGCAGTTCTCCCACACAAACCTGCAAATCCATGATCATGCATTAATAAATGCTTTCCTAACAAAACACAATTAAATGTATTCACATAAAATAAAACTCCTCCATCCGACATCTCTCTAAACACTAATGGGTCGCCGCGATGGTCCTCCCCCATCCTGGGCGAGTCCACACTGGGAACATGTCTTGACACGTCGCTTGGCCGCTGCCCATGTTGCGAGGCTGGGGAGCTTCCCCCCTCAGTCAGCACTTGACCTACGACGAGGGAGGATGTACCACTCCTCCCTCCAGCATGTTCTTTTATTTCTAACTTCTCATTTTAGTCCACTGCCACAATAAAAATATATAGTGGTCACACAGGCAACCACTATAACAACTGCTACATGAGCTTACCTCAGAACTTGTATCTCGATGACAATCAACTGTGGTGCTCCAAGATGTTGTCTTCTAAGACATCCAACAAGGTTTCTTTAAGACTGCCTCACAGCTCTTCTGCTCCTGACATGAGTACATTAAGTCGCCCCAACAGGTTTCACACACATAAACGCCTGCGTGATTCCCTCCTCTTGAAGAAGCACACAGTTAAAGTTCTACCTACTGCCATAAATATATCTTTCCTCTGACCTCTCAATCTGGTCTCGAGAGCAGAATAACTCTCACAAGGGTAGACTTGTTTCACTCAGACTACATGGGGTCATAACACAGTGTAGGTAGATTTTTTGATTGGTGGCAGAGTTGGTAGATGATTGTGGTTGGTGGCAGTGTTGGTAGATGGTTGTGGTTGTCGGCAGTGTCGAAAGATGATTGTGGGTATTGTCATTGTCAGAAGATAGCTGTGGGTGGTGGCAGTGTTGGAAGATTGTTGAAGTTGGTTGCAGTGCTAGTAGAAAGTTGTGGTTGGTGGCATTGTTGTAAGAAGGTAGTGATTGGTGGCAGTGTTGGTAGATGGCTGGTGTTTGTGGAAGTGTTGGTAGATGGTTGTGGCTGGTGGCAGCGTTGGACGATGTTTGTGGTTTGTCACAATGATGGTAGAATGATTTCGTTGGTGGTATTGGAAGAAGATGGTTGTGGTGTTGATGGCAGTGTTAGAAGATGGTTTTGGTTGGGAGCAGTGTCGGTAGATGGTTGTGGTTGGGAGCAGTGTCGGTAGATGGTTGTGGTTGGTGGCAGTGTCGGTAGATGGTTGTGGTTGGTGGCAGTGTCGGTAGATGGTTGTGGTTGGTGGCAGTGTCGGTAGATGGTTATGGTTGGTGGCAGTGTCGGTAGATGGTTGTGGTTGGTGGCAGTGTCGGTAGATGGTTATGGTTGGTGGCAGTGTCGGTAGATGGTTGTGGTTGGTGGCAGTGGTGGTAGATTTTGAAGTTGGTTTCATTGTTGGTATAGGCTGTTGTTTGTGGCAATTTGGTTAGATGTTTGTTGATGGTGGCAGTGTCGGTAGATGGTTGTGGTTGGTGGCAGTGTCGGTAGACGGTTGTATGTGGTGAAAGTGTTGGTAGATTGTTGTGGGTGGTGGCAGTGTTAGTAGATTTTTGTGGTTGGTAGCAGCGTCGAAAGATTGTTGCTGTTAGCGGCATTGCCGGTAGAGAGCTGTTCATGGTGGCAATGTTGGAGGATGTTTGTAGTTGGTGGCGGCATTTGTAGTTGTGGTTGTGATTTGTGGGAGTGGTGGTAGATAGTTGAAGTGGGTGGTAGAAGTTTGTAGTAGTTGGTGGCAGTGTCGGTAAATGGCTGTGGGTGGTGACAGTGTTCGTAGAAGTTTGATGTTAATGGCAATAATGGTAGATGGTTGTGGTTTGAGGCAGTATTGTTATAGTGTATAAGGTTGTTGGAAGTGTTGGTAGATAAATGTTGTGGGTGGCCGGTGTTTGTATTTGGTAACAGTGTCGGTAAATTAATGGGTGGTGACAGTGCTGGTAGAATGTTATGATTAGTTGTAATGTTGGTAGATAGGTATGGTTAGTGATAATGTTGGTTGATGTTGAGGTTGGTGGCAGTGGTAGTAATTGGATGTGGTTGGTAGTAGTGCTGGTAGATTGTTTAAGTTGGTAGCATTGGTGGAAGAGGGATGTTGTATGTGGCAATGTTGGTAGATTTCTGAGGTTGTGGCAGTGTTATTAGATAGTTGAGGTTGATGGCAGTGTCGAACGTTGGTTAAGGTTAGTGGCATTGCCAAAAGATAGCTGTGAGTGATGGAGGTGTTTAAAGTTGGTTGTAGATAGTGGAAGTATTGGTAGATGGCTCTGAGTAGTGTAAATGGAGACGTAGACTGTGTGCAAGCTCTGCAACAGGTGTGCACCTGTTGCAGGGCTTACACACGGTCGGCACCCTAGTAGCATATATAGTAGCTCCTGGCAGTATGGGTTCGAGTCACTTCTGGGGGGTGAGTTTTCAGTTGCATATATGCCTGGGAACCATTTATGCTTGTTTGCATATATATATATATATATATATATATATATATATATATATATATATATATATATATATATATGTCGTACCTAGTAGCCAGAACGCACTTCTCAGCCTACTATGCAAGGCCCGATTTGCCTAATAAGCCAAGTTTTCATGAATTAATGTTTTTTCGACTACCTAACCTACCTAACCTAACCTAACCTAACTTTTTCGGCTACCTAACCTAACCTAACCTATAAAGATAGGTTAGGTTAGGTTTGGTAGGGTTGATTAGGTTCGGTCATATATCTACGTTAATTTTAACTCCAATAAAAAAAATTGACCTCGTACATAATGAAATGGGTTGCTCTATCATTTCATAAGAAAAAATTAGAGAAAATATTTTAATTCGGGAAAACTTGGCTTATTTGGCAAATCGGGCCTTGCATAGTAGGCTGAGAAGTGCGTTCTGGCTACTAGGTACGACATTATATATATATATATATATATATATATATATATATATATATATATATATATATATATATATATATATATATATATATATATATATTTTATATATATATATATATATATATATATATATATATATATTTTATATATATATATATATATATATATATATATATATATATATATATATATATATATATATTAGTATATTTTGGTATCAGTAACTGCAAAGTTCACTCAATGCTTGCACTAAAGAGGCACCCTTCTTGAGCCCAGATGGGTGCCATGTACAAGCAAGTAGATGGGGTCGCCATGGGCTCTCCCCTTGCTGACCTGTTTGCGAACTTCTAAGTGGGTACCTTTGAAGAGAGGGTCTTAGTTGACTTGGACTTGAAACCCTCTGTATACTGCAGGTATGTTGACGATATTTTTGTGCAGGAACTTGATGTCAGACGTCTGCAGGAGCTGAAGGAGGCATTTGAGCGGAATTCTGTGTTGAGTTTCACCTATGAGATGGAGAAGGATGCGAAGCTACCCTTTCTAGATGTAACAGTCATGGAAAAAAGCGGAGGCTTCCACACTGCATTCTACACTAAGGAAACAAACATTGGAATGTGCCTCAATGCCAACAGTGAATGCCCAGACAGGTACACGAGGAGTGTTGTCAATGCTTACGTCAACCGTGCTCTCAGCCACAGCTCAGGATGGAAGCAAGTCGATGAAGAACACTGTAAGGTAAGGCAGGTCCTAGTCGACAACGGCTTCTCCAATGGTTTCGTTGAAGACATCATAAGAAGGAAGGTGAAACGCCATGCAACCTCTGAAGAGACAATTAACAAAATACCTGTATCCCCTATTAGACTATTTTACAGGAACTTCTTTTCCACAGCTCATAAAACGGAGGAAAGGGTCCTGAAAGATATTGTTAATAGAAACGTTATCCCTACAGACAAAAATCAGAAGATACAATTGACGATCTACTATAAAACCAAGAAAACGGCCAACCTACTCATGAGAAACTCTCCAGACACAAAGCAGAACGCTTTGAAAGAGACCAATGTCGTCTATGCCTTCAAATGCCCACTTGGGGACTGTTAGCCTCAAAGAATTCAGTATATAGGCAAGACAACAACATCTCTTTCCAGGCGATTAACGATGCATAAACAACAGGGCTCCATTAAGGAACATATAATCTCTTCCCACAACCAGACCATTTCCAGAGAAGGCTTAACAAAAAACACGGAAATCATAGATAGATACAGCGATAACAGGCGGCTTGATATCTGCGAGGCACTACACATTAAGAAGTCGACACCAGCAATCAACAGCCAATTAATGCACAACTATATTCTACCCACTTCAAGACTCCGCACCAATATAGAAGCATCAAGAAATAAGGGCCAATAGGCCCTTTGCAGTTACTTCCATTCTTCCCTTTAACTTACAAAATATTATACCCATTGTTTCGTGTTCTGTCTTGTGTTGAAAGTTTGTTTTTACCTCATCCAAAACTGTTGTAACATATCACCTCACCCAAGTGCAGATATAAAATCGAAGCTGTTTAAACTCTGTTTAGTTATAGTTGTGTGTGTGTAAACTAAAGTCTTTGAAAATGTAATAAGTTATTACGATACACGTTCAAGTGTCGCGTCAGACTAGAAATAAAAATGAATTTTGGAGCATTGATTTTTCAGTTACCATCAACAGTGAAAAGAAATATAAGAAGTATTGAGAAAATTCGTGTTAAAATTATTAATCTTACTTTTTCGGTCATATTTAACAATATATATATATATAAATATATATATATATATATATATATATATATATATATATATATATATATATATATATATATATATATATATATATATATATATATGTCGTACCTAGTAGCCAGAACGCACTTCTCAGCCTACTGTGCAAGGCCAGATTTGCCTAATAAGTCAAGTTTTCCTGAATTAATATATTTTCTCTAATTTTTTTCTTATGAAATGATAAAGCTACCCATTTCATTACGTATGAGGTAAATTTTTTTTTATTGGAGTTAAATTTAACGAAGATATATGACCGAACCTAACCAACCCTACCTAACCTACCCTAACCTATCTCTATAGGTTAGGTTCGGTTAGGTAGCCTAAAAAGTTAGGTTAGGTTAGGTTAGGTAGGTTAGGTTGTCGAAAAACAATTAATTCATGAAAACTTGGCTTATTAGGCAAATTGGGCCTTGCATAGTAGGCTGAGAAGTGCATTCTGGCTACTAGGTACGACATATATATATATATATATATATATATATATATATATATATATATATATATATATATATATATATATATATATATATATATATATATATATATATATATGTATATATATATATATATATATATATATATATATATATATATGTATATATATATATATATATATATATATATATATATATATATATATATATATATATATATATGTATATATATATATATATATATATATATATATATATATATATATATATATATATATATGTATATATATATGTTCCAGCGCCTCAGTGTCGCTGTTCAGAGGGGAAATGCGTGCTGTATCTTGGGTACGCACCCGACCCCCGAGGAACTGGACGAGGTCTTCGAACACTGATTGGTATATTGTTATATTGTTATATAAGTGTGTGTTTTCTGTAAACTGTAGCATTGCAATAAAATAAAATAAAAATAATAGGGATGGTAGGAGAGGATAAAATTAAAGTATTCAGTGAGAATCCACAAGGTCTTCTCTAAACACTATTTATTTTCTTCTTCGAGGATGTGTGTCCCTTTAATTAAACCAGTGGTGGTACCCCTATATATATATATGTCGTACCTAGTAGCTAGAACGCACTTCTCAGCCTACTATGCAAGGCCCGATTTGCCTAATAAGCCAAGTTTTCATGAATTAATGTTTTTTCGACTACCTAACCTACCTAACCTAACCTAACCTAACTTTTTCGGCTACTTAACCTAACCTAACCTATAAAGACAGGTTAGGTTAGGTCAGGTAGGGTTGGTTAGGTTCGGTCATATATCTACGTTAATTTTAACTCCAATAAAAAAAAATTGACCTCATACATAATGAAATGGGTAGCTTTATCACTTCATAAGAATAAAATTAGAGAAAATATATTAATTCAGGAAAACTTGGCTTATTATGCAAATCGGGCCTAGAATAGTAGGCCGAGAAGTGCGTTCTGGCTACTAGGTACGACACACACACACACATATATATACATATATATATATATATATATATATATATATATATATATATATATATATATATATATATATATATATATATATATATGTCGTACCTAGTAGCCAGAACTCACTTCTCAGCCTACTATGCAAGGCCCGATTTGCCTAATAAGCCTAGTTTTCATGAATTAATGTTTTTTTGCCAATCTAACCTACCTAACCTAACCTAACCTAACGTTTTCGGCTACCTAACCTAACCTAACCTATAAAGATTGGTTTGGTTAGGTGAGGTAGGGTTGGTTAGGTTCGGTCATATATCTACGTTAATTTGAACTCCAATAAAAAAAAATTGACCTCATACATAATGAAATGGGTAGCTTTATCATTTCATAAGAAAAAAATTAGAAAAAATATATTAATTTAGTAAAACTTGTCTTATTAGGCAAATCGGGCCTTGCATAGTAGGCTGAGAAGTGAGTTCTGGCTACTAGGTACGACATATATATATATATATATATATATATATATATATATATATATATATATATATATGTCGTACCTAGTAGCCAGAACTCTCTTCTTAGCCTACTATTCAAGGCCCGATTTGCCTAATAAGCCAAGTTTTCCTGAATTAATATATTTACTATAGTTTTTTTCTTATGAAATGATAAAGCAACCCTTTTCTCTATGTATGAGGTCAATTTTTTTTTATTGGAGTTAAAATTAACGTGGTTATATGACCGAACCTAACCAACCCTACCTAACCTAACCTAACCTATATTTATAGGTAAGGTTAGGTTAGGTAGCCAAAAAAAGCTAGGTTAGGTTAGGTTAGGTAGGTTAGGTAGACGAAAAAACATTAATTCATGAAAACTTGGCTTATTAGGCAAATCGGGCCTTGAATAGTAGGCTGAGAAGTGCGTTCTTGGCTATTAGGTACGACATATATATATATATATATATATATATATATATATATATATATATATATATATATATATATATATATATATATGTCGTACCTAGTAGCCAGAACGCACTTCTCAGCCTACTATGCAAGGCCAGATTTGCCTAATAAGCCAAGTTTTCATGAATTAATGTTTTTTCGACTACCTAACCTACCTAACCTAACCTAACCTAACTTTTTCTGCTACCTAACCTAACCTAACCTATAAAGATAGGTTAGGTTAGGTTAGGTAGGGTTGGTTAGGTTCGGTCATATATCTACCTTAATTTTAACTCCAATAAAAAAAATTTACCTCATACATAATGAAATGGGTAGCTTTATCATTTCATGAGAAAAAATTAGAGAAAATATATTAATTCAGGAAAACTTGACTTATTAGGCAAATCTGGCCTTGCACAGTAGGCTGAGAAGTGCGTTCTGGCTACTAGGTACGACATATATATATATATATATATATATATATATATATATATATATATATATATATATATATATATATATATATACATACATATATATATATATATATATATATATATATATATATATATATATATATATGCGAACAAGCCAGAATGGTCCCCTGGACAATATGCAACTGAAAACTCACACCCCAGAAGTGACTCGAACCCATACTCCCAGAAGCAATGCAACTGGTATGTACAAGACGCCTTAATCCACTTGACCATCAGTTATATATATATATATATATATATGTCGTACCTAATAGCCTGAACGCACTTCTCAGCCTACTATGCAAGGCTCGATTTGCCTAATAAGCCAAGTTTTCTTGAATTAATATATTTTTTCTAATTTTTTTCTTATGAAATGATAAAGCTACCTATTTCATTATGTATGAGGTCAATTTTTTTTTATTGGAGTTAAAATTAACGTAGATATATGACCGAAACTAACCAACCCTACCTAACCTAACCTAACCTATCTCTATCGGTTAGGTTAGGTTAGGTAGCAGAAAAAGTTAGGTTAGGTTAGGTTGGGTAGGTTAGGTAGTCAAAAAAACATTAATTCATGAAAACTTGGCTTATTAGGCAAATTGGGCCATTCATAGTTGGCTGAGAAGTGCGTTCTGGCTATTAGGTACGACATATATATATATATATATATATATATATATATATATATATATATATATATATATATATATATATATATATATATATATATATATATATATATATATATATATTTATATATATATATATATATATATATATATATATATATATATATATATATATATATATATGTCGTACCTAGTAGCCAGAACACACTTCTCAGCCTACTATGCAAGGCCCGATTTGCCTAATAAGCCAAGTTTTCTTGAATTAATATATTTTCTCAATTTTTGTTCTTAGGAAATGATAAAACTACCCATTTCATTATGTATGAGGTAAAAAAATTTTTATTGGAGTTAAAATTAACGTAGATATATGACTGAACATAACCAACCCTACCTAACCTAACCTAACCTATCTTTATAGGTTAGGTTAGGTTAGGTTGCCGAAAAAGTTAGGTTAGGTTCGGTTAGGTAGGTTAGGTAGTCGAAAAATAATTAATTCATGAAAACTTGGCTTATTAGGCAAATCTGGCCTTGCATAGTAGGCTGAGAAGTGCGTTCTGGCTACTAGGTACGACATATATAAATATATATATATATAAAATATATATAAAAAAAAATTAAACCAATTTTTTTCGTCTTCTAAACATGTTAATTTGTGTCCCCTGAGCACGGAAAAAAATAAAAAAAATCGTAGGTTACATATTTTGGGCGCAATTGACCGAGGAAGTCTGGCAAAAAGTGGGCGATGACAGAGCGGTCGTCAGACCCGGTCAGCGTCACCCGCGCTGACAGATGGGAGTTGCCACAAAGATATTATTACCTAATTGTTTCAATGACTCCGATTGACTTTTTCTTATTTTTTTTTGCAGTAATATTATTCAATAGTGTGTTTTGTAATATATTTATATAATAAAAGTGGTGAATAATCGCTATACTCAAAAGTATGATGTGCATATTAGTGATTCAATTATTATGTTTATAAAACAATAAACAAATAGTTTTGCTGCTATTACACTCTATACACAGGTTATATATAAGTATCTGCATGTTTTGGTCACCATAACGAACCACTAAGTTGGTATTGAAAGTCGAAAAGCAACGAAGAGTTACCGCCACACACCAGCCAGCCACTCGCTGCCACTCCCTCAACACACGCACTAAACTTTCTTCCCCAACAATACCATTTGTGGTGTTATTACACTATATACAGACGTTATATATAAGTGTGTATATATTTTGTTCACCACAACTGTACAGCTAAGCTGATATAGTTAGTTCAGGCACTAAGAGTCGTCGCTATACACAGATGGCAGCTGGCGGCTCCCTCACTCTTTCAAGGTCACACGCACTAAACTTTCTCCCCCAACAATACCTTTTGCAGTGTTATTACCCTATATACACATATTATATATAAATATCTACATGTTTTATGCACCGTAACTGTACACCTAAGCTTGTAGTGCGCCCAAAGAGCATAGTGGCCACCCTCTAAACAGCTAGACAAATCGTGCAGACGACGTCACCTCCGTCACCCATATGGCTCCTCCCAGCATAATCCTTTTGCTGTTATTACACTAATACACACATTATATATAAGTATCTACATTCACCATAGAGAACCACTGACCTGGTATGGTGAATGCAAACAATAACAGCTAGCCACACAGTCAGTAAACGATGCTGGCTCCCTCCGTCTCTCAGCATCACTCCTCCCACAGCGCTAATTATTACAACAGTCCTACTATTATCACAACCCTGATTATTTCTATCACAGTCATGGTTCATCTGTAATACTGTCATCGCTAAATAATAACAATTATATATTTATTTTGACATTTTTCGTCGATGCTGTGGTCACAAGCTGAACAGCAATGCTGTTCGCTCATGCTGCGTACGCCGGCCTTGGTTGCTCAAACAATACTGTGCCTCTCACACCTGAGAAAATTGCCCATGATTTTTTTTTTAAATGGCATCTGTTTACAAGAGCCCTGAGGAAGCTACTGTGAACCCCGTGTAGCCGCGGGCCATTTGAATCAGGCCTGGCACCCTATGGCGTATATATACGCCATGCGCACCATGGGACATGTTACTCAGGGCGTATATATACGCCATGCGCACCATGGGACATGTTACTCAGGGCGTATATATACGCCATGCGCAGTTTAAGGGTTAATGACGTATCTGATTGCAGAGTCGACCTGAGACTGCTGTATTGGACGATGGATCAGTCTACCCAAGGCAGCCAAGGTCTCCTCACCAGTCTGCCTTGAAGAAGCTGTGAGTCACCCCCGGACAAACTCTGTTGAGGGTATTAGCCTGCCTGTGGTGTGGCAGTGTTGGGAATCGCCTTATCCGGGGCTGGCTGGAGGAAGAGACTAGCCACTGTGGAGCTTAGTGAGGAGAGTGATCAGCGGGATCACACTAGGCTCCTGCCTAGGGCTCGCAACCCTAGTATCGGTTGTGGAGTGGCCTACACAGCGGAGCTGATCGGTACCTGCCAACTACAGGCTGGATTGTGGTTGAAGGCCTCCGCAACGAAGCACCCAGAGGGACTGTGATTTGGCTGGCCTGTGGCCAGGGTAGATTCGTAATAGTCATAGTGGATTCATCGTGGGCCACGGAAGAAGGAACCAGGGCTACCCAGAGTGAGCACCGTCGAGCATCCAGTGTCTTCGGAGGAAGACGAACCTGTACATAATAGTGTAGTTATAAACCCCGTGTGTGACTGATATTTATTTTTGGTGGTGGTGAATATATATATATATAAATTGGAACATTTGTATCCCTCCCCCTTTAATTTAACTTGCGTTATGGAGCACACCTCTTGAAAGCCTCTACTAACTTGGGGCCGGATTCCCAAACTCTATTGCCATCAGAGGAGAACCCGGTTGCATCCCAGTAGCATATATAACAATATATATATATATATATATATATATATATATATATATATATATATATATATATATATATAAAGGTTACAAAACATACAAGACAAATGCCTAAAGGTTATGGATCTCTTGAAGCTCCTCCGCTTCTGGACAGGAACCAAGGATGCAACTAGCATTTCCCCTCTGGATCGCCAAACTGAAACGCTGAAACAAAAAACTGGAAGCCCTTGGGTCTCTGGTGACGTCAATGAGCTTGGAACCCAATACCTTGAGAAATCCCAAGGCACTCTTGCCCCAGGGGCCATGCGTCTCAGACACTATGGGAACAAAGAGGTATTGACCTTCCAGTCGCCTGTACTTGAGTGATTTAGCTGTTTCCCTGTGGTTGGCCGCCCCACCTGCTTGATCAGCTCCGAAGTGTACATAGGTGTCAGCCAGGGAGGATACACATGTGTAGTCCCACACCAACTGTCTACCCTCCTTCCATGAGTATATGGTGATGCCATCAGGGCGAAGTGCAGGGAAATCCGGGTTTTGGACCCCTAGGATGCGAGGTTCTCTCTCTGCTGGGCACCTAGCTGAGACGAGGCTTCCCTTGATATATATATATATATATATATATATATATATATATATATATATATATATATATATATATATATATATATATATATATATACTTAAAAAAAAGAATATATATACTTAAAAAAAAGAATATATATATATATATATATATTTATATATATATATATATATATATATATATGTATATATATATATATATACATATATTTCCCTGAATGCTCTGTGTTCCCTTCTCTGAGGCTGTGGGTCCCTATAATTGCACCAGTGGTGGTACCCCCCTATATATATATATATATATATATATATATATATATATATATATATATATATATATATATATATATATATATATATATATATACATATATATATATATATATATATATATATATATATATATATATATATATATTATATATATATATATATATTATTAAATATGACCGAAAAAGTAAGATTAATAATTCTAACACGAATTTTCTCAATCTTTCGTACATTACGCTTCACTGTTGGAGGTAAATCAAAAATCACTTCTCCAAAATTCATTTTTATTTCTAGTCTGACGCGACACGGGCGCGTTTCGTAAAACTTATTACATTTTCAAAGACTTCACAAATACACAACTGATTAGAACGTATCTCTGATTTTATATCTACATTTGAGTGAGGTGGGAAGGGTGATGTGGCATTAACACAAGACAGAACAGGAGGGGATATTAATAGGGTATTAAAAGTATCAACACAAGACAGAACAGAAACAATGGGTATTGAATAGAAGTGTTTGTAGAAAGCCTATTGGTCCATATTTCTTGATGCTTCTATATTGGAGCGGAGTCTTGAGGTGGGTAGAATATAGTTGTGCAATAATTGGCTGTTGATTGCTGGTGTTGACTTCTTGATGTGTAGTGCCTCGCAAACGTCAAGCCGCCTGCTATCGCTGTATCTATCGATGATTTCTGTGTTGTTTACTAGGATTTCTCTGGCGATGGTTTGGTTATGGGAAGAGATTATATGTTCCTTAATGGAGCCCTGTTGCTTATGCATCGTTAAACGCCTAGAAAGAGATGTTGTTGTCTTGCCTATATACTGGGTTTTTTGGAGCTTACAGTCCCCAAGTGGGCATACTCTCTGACCAAACTAAGTTCCAAAGGGTAACGAAGGACACTACAGCCGAATTAAAAGCAAAGGTCAACAAACTGATCGAAGCTGTAAACGCCAAGAAATCCGGACTCCACCTGCCAAAGATCATTGGGGAATATAAACCTGGATATGCGTATGGAAATGTCAAGACGCACAAGCCTGGAAACCCACTTCGACCAATCATTAGCCAGATACCCACACCCACGTACAGACTGGCAAAGCGACTCAACGGCCTGCTGACTCCTTATGTTCCTTGCGCCTTCAGCCTGAAGTCTCCAAAGGAATTTGTGGACTTACTGCGGGGCACACAGGCCACAGGGATAAGAGCCTCGTTGGACGTAGAATCGCTGTTTACCAACGTACCTGTGGACGAGACAATCGGAATGATAGCCGACAGAGTGTATCGTGATCCAGCCTGTACTCCTCTTGACATGCCAGAAAGTATTCTGAGGAAACTACTCCAAGCTTGTACTAAAGAGGCACCCTTCTTGAGCCCGGATGGGCACATGTATAAGCAAGTAGATGGGGTCGCCATGGGTTCTCCCCTAGGTGTCCTGTTTGCAAACTTCTACATGGGTACCATCGAGCAAAAAGTCTTAGTTGACATGAACTTGAAACCGGCCATATACTGCAGGTATGTTGACAACATTTTTACACAGGTACCTGATGTCAGACATCTGCAGAAGCTGAAGGAGGCATTTGAGCAGAGTTCCGTGCTGCGTTTCACTTACGAGACGGAAAAGGATGGGAAGCTGCCTTTTCTAGATGTAACAGTCATGGAAAAGGGCGGAGGTTTCCACACTGCAGTCTACACTAAGGAAACAAACTTAGGAATGTGCCTAAATGCCAACAGCGACTGCCCTGACAGGTACAAGAGGAGTGTTGTTAACGCATACGTCGACCGTGCTCTCAGCCACAGCTCAGAATGGAAGCAAGTCGACGAAGAACTCTGTAGGGTAAGGCAGGTCCTAGTCAATAACGGCTTCTCCAATGGTTTCATCGAAGACATCATAAGAAGGAAAGTGAAAAGCCATGCAACCTCTGAAGAGACAACTAACACAACACCTATACCCCCTATTAGACTATTTTACACGAACTTCTTTTCCACAGCTCATAAAACTGACGAAAGGGTCCTGAAAGATATTGTTAATAGAAACGTTATCCCTACAGACAAAAATCAGAGGATACAACTGACGATTTACTATAAAACCAGAAAAACGGCCAGCCTACTCATGAGAAACTCTCCAGACACAAAACAGAACGCTTTAAAAGAGACTAATGTCGTCTATGCCTTCAAATGCCCACTTGGGGACTGTAAGCTCCAAAAAACCCAGTATATAGGCAAGACAACAACATCTCTTTCTAGGCGTTTAACGATGCATAAGCAACAGGGCTCCATTAAGGAACATATAATCTCTTCCCATAACCAAACCATCGCCAGAGAAATCCTAGTAAACAACACAGAAATCATCGATAGATACAGCGATAGCAGGCGGCTTGACGTTTGCGAGGCACTACACATCAAGAAGTCAAGACCAGCAATCAACAGCCAATTATTGCACAACTATATTCTACCCACCTCAAGACTCCGCTCCAATATAGAAGCATCAAGAAATATGGACCAATAGGCTTTCTACAAACACTTCTATTCAATACCCATTGTTTCTGTTCTGTCTTGTGTTGATACTTTTAATACCCTATTAATATCCCCTCCTGTTCTGTCTTGTGTTAATGCCACATCACCCTTCCCACCTCACTCAAATGTAGATATAAAATCAGAGATACGTTCTAATCAGTTGTGTATTTGTGAAGTCTTTGAAAATGTAATAAGTTTTACGAAACGCGCCCGTGTCGCGTCAGACTAGAAATAAAAATGAATTTTGGAGAAGTGATTTTTGATTTACCTCCAACAGTGAAGCGTAATGTACGAAAGATTGAGAAAATTCGTGTTAGAATTATTAATCTTACTTTTTCGGTCATATTTAATAATATATGTCTACAGGAAAGACTGCTACCAAAATATACTAATATATATATATATATATATATATATATATATATATATATATATATATATATATATATATATATATATATATATATATATATATATATATATATATATATATATATATATATATATATATATATGCACAGACTACCCTATTCCAGTAGCTGAAGTTTATAACTTTTTAGACACTCAACCCACCAGGAGACTCGAACACTGACCAACAAGGTGGCAGTTGCATGCTGTATCCACTACGCTATACTTCAAAGCCATAATAAGAGAGGTAGGAATTCTGGGGTATTTAACCAACCAGAAATTCCAATCCTCTCCCAGGCGATGAGATAGTGTGGGACCTCGGATGCTCTTTCATCGGTTCCTGTTATATGGGAAAACTCAGTGCCAAATGCTTAATGCACAGACTACCCTATTCCAGTAGCTGAAGTTTATAACTTTTTAGACACTCAACCCACCAGGAGACTCGAACACTGACCAACAAGGTGGCAGTTGCATGCTGTATCCACTACGCTATACTTCAAAGCCATAATAAGAGAGGTAGGAATTCTGGGGTATTTAACCAACCAGAAATTCCAATCCTCTCCCAGGCGATGAGATAGTGTGGGACCTCGGATGCTCTTTCATCGGTTCCTGTTATATGGGAAAACTCAGTGCCAAATGCTTAATGCACAGACTACCCTATTCCAGTAGCTGAAGTTTATAACTTTTTAGACACTCAACCCACCAGGAGACTCGAACACTGACCAACAAGGTGGCAGTTGCATGCTGTATCCACTACGCTATACTTCAAAGCCATAATAAGAGAGGTAGGAATTCTGGGGTATTTAACCAACCAGAAATTCCAATCCTCTCCCAGGCGATGAGATAGTGTGGGACCTCGGATGCTCTTTCATCGGTTCCTGTTATATGGGAAAACTCAGTGCCAAATGCTTAATGCACAGACTACCCTATTCCAGTAGCTGAAGTTTATAACTTTTTAGACACTCAACCCACCAGGAGACTCGAACACTGACCAACAAGGTGGCAGTTGCATGCTGTATCCACTACGCTATACTTCAAAGCCATAATAAGAGAGGTAGGAATTCTGGGGTATTTAACCAACCAGAAATTCCAATCCTCTCCCAGGCGATGAGATAGTGTGGGACCTCGGATGCTCTTTCATCGGTTCCTGTTATATGGGAAAACTCAGTGCCAAATGCTTAATGCACAGACTACCCTATTCCAGTAGCTGAAGTTTATAACTTTTTAGACACTCAACCCACCAGGAGACTCGAACACTGACCAACAAGGTGGCAGTTGCATGCTGTATCCACTACGCTATACTTCAAAGCCATAATAAGAGAGGTAGGAATTCTGGGGTATTTAACCAACCAGAAATTCCAATCCTCTCCCAGGCGATGAGATAGTGTGGGACCTCGGATGCTCTTTCATCGGTTCCTGTTATATGGGAAAACTCAATGCCAAATGCTTAATGCACAGACTACCCTATTCCAGTAGGGTAGTCTGTGCTTGTTGGTCAGTGTTCGAGTCTCCTGGTGGGTTGAGTGTCTAAAAAGTTATAAACTTCAGCTACTGGAATAGGGTAGTCTGTGCATTAAGCATTTGGCACTGAGTTTTCCCATATAACAGGAACCGATGAAAGAGCATCCGAGGTCCCACACTATCTCATCGCCTGGGAGAGGATTGGAATTTCTGGTTGGTTAAATACCCCAGAATTCCTACCTCTCTTATTATGGCTTTGAAGTATAGCGTAGTGGATACAGCATGCAACTGCCACCTTGTTGGTCAGTGTTCGAGTCTCCTGGTGGGTTGAGTGTCTAAAAAGTTATAAACTTCAGCTACTGGAATAGGGTAGTCTGTGCATTAAGCATTTGGCACTGAGTTTTCCCATATAACAGGAACCGATGAAAGAGCATCCGAGGTCCCACACTATCTCATCGCCTGGGAGAGGATTGGAATTTCTGGTTGGTTAAATACCCCAGAATTCCTACCTCTCTTATTATGGCTTTGAAGTATAGCGTAGTGGATACAGCATGCAACTGCCACCTTGTTGGTCAGTGTTCGAGTCTCCTGGTGGGTTGAGTGTCTAAAAAGTTATAAACTTCAGCTACTGGAATAGGGTAGTCTGTGCATTAAGCATTTGGCACTGAGTTTTCCCATATAACAGGAACCGATGAAAGAGCATCCGAGGTCCCACACTATCTCATCGCCTGGGAGAGGATTGGAATTTCTGGTTGGTTAAATACCCCAGAATTCCTACCTCTCTTATTATGGCTTTGAAGTATAGCGTAGTGGATACAGCATGCAACTGCCACCTTGTTGGTCAGTGTTCGAGTCTCCTGGTGGGTTGAGTGTCTAAAAAGTTATAAACTTCAGCTACTGGAATAGGGTAGTCTGTGCATTAAGCATTTGGCACTGAGTTTTCCCATATAACAGGAACCGATGAAAGAGCATCCGAGGTCCCACACTATCTCATCGCCTGGGAGAGGATTGGAATTTCTGGTTGGTTAAATACCCCAGAATTCCTACCTCTCTTATTATGGCTTTGAAGTATAGCGTAGTGGATACAGCATGCAACTGCCACCTTGTTGGTCAGTGTTCGAGTCTCCTGGTGGGTTGAGTGTCTAAAAAGTTATAAACTTCAGCTACTGGAATAGGGTAGTCTGTGCATTAAGCATTTGGCACTGAGTTTTCCCATATAACAGGAACCGATGAAAGAGCATCCGAGGTCCCACACTATCTCATCGCCTGGGAGAGGATTGGAATTTCTGGTTGGTTAAATACCCCAGAATTCCTACCTCTCTTATTATGGCTTTGAAGTATAGCGTAGTGGATACAGCATGCAACTGCCACCTTGTTGGTCAGTGTTCGAGTCTCCTGGTGGGTTGAGTGTCTAAAAAGTTATATATATATATATATATGACAATGTCAGACCACGGAGGAAAAATGAAACAGGAATTTCCTTAAGTACTTTCGTATATTAAATACATCTTCAGAAGGTCGGAATACACCTTCTGAAGATGTATTTAATATACGAAAGTACTTAAGGAAATTCCTGTTTCATTTTTCCTCCGTGGTCTGACATTGTCACATTCTTAATCACGTGTTTATTTTCGTGATATACACACACACACATATATATATATATATATATATATATATATATATATATATATATATATATATATATATATATATATATATATATATATATATATATATATATATATATATATATATATATATATATATATATATATATATATATATATATATATATATATATATATATATATATATATATATATATATATATATATATATATATATATATATATATATATTTATTTATAAACAGCTTTCATCTTATATACCTGCATTTGGGTGAGGTGATATGTTACAACAGTTTTGGATGAGGTGAACAAAACTTTCAACACAAGACAGAACACGAAACAATGGGTATATATTGGGTAAACTAAAGAGGAGAATGGAAGTAACTGCAATGGGTTGACCCTGACCCTGCACTGAGTCCCAGTGTGCCCCTTGGAGGGCCTGTGGGTTTGGGTTTTTTTTGATGGGTTTCAATGGCGCCTGCTCTTGTTTGTGCGTCTTTAAATGTGCGTGGTCTGACTGCTCTTGCGGTCCAGTTGGGCCTAGTGGATGTGCTACTGGAGCAGCGTTCAGATGTGGCTCTGATCCAGGAGAATAATGATTGGGATGTGTCAGTTCTTCAGGGGTTGTGTGCTGATTATCATGTTGTGTTGAACCCACCAAGGACGTTCTTTGGAGGTACGCTCATGTTATTTTCGCAGAGGGCATCTATTTCCATGCTTCACACGGAAATGGATGTAGATAGGTGGGTCTTATTGGTGCGGGCGGAGTATTTGTGGGTTTGATTCTGATCATGATGGTGTATGCCCCTACTGAGGTGGCGCATTGCGGGACCAGGAGGTGTTTTTTTCGGGAGGGGCTTCTGCCCTTCCTACGGCATGATACAAGGGACATGGTCTTTGGTGGTGATTTTAATTGTCATGAGTGTGAGGGATAGCTCTAGTGCCCACCCGAAGAATGTTTCAGCCGTTTTGCTTGAGGTTTTGCGTTCATGGGGGTTTTACGATGCTGCCGTTTTATGCGGCAGTGTGTTGGAGTATACCATCGCTGTGAGTTGGGGCGCGTTCTAGTTTGGATAGGTTCTATTTTTCTGATGGGGAGAGATCTGTGTTTACCTTCCGCACTGTCCCTGTGGCTTTCTCGGATCATTGTTTGATAGTGGTATGGGTTGGTGTCCGGAGTCAAGTGCGTGTGGGTCCTGGGTGGTGGAAACTTAATTGTCAGTTGTTGCGTTGTCCGCGTATTTGTGCACAGTTTAGGGTCTGGTGGGCTGGGATCCTTGCCCGGCGGGCTGCCTCCTCTTCTCTCTTTGTTTGATGGGAGTGGTGTAAGGTGGAGTGTTGGAAGTTCTTTTGCGTTGTTGCTAAGCGGGAAGCGGCCGGGAGGTTTGGGCTGCAGCGGTTGCTTCAGGCGCGACTGTCTAGCTTGTATGTGCGGTTGAATGCTGGGGTTGACTGCTTTGGGAATATTTCTGAGTGTAATGAGCATATTTGTGCTTTGCGTGCAGAGATGACTGATGGTGTTCGGGTGCGTGCTCGTGTGGCTGAGTGTGTGGATGGGGAGCAGCTTTTGCCCTTTCTTTTGGGTCAGAACAAGGCTGTTAGGGCTTCCGTCCTTCTTAATGGCCTTCCATTGCCTGATGGTTCTGTGCTTTCTAACATGGATGGGGTTCTGCTTTACGTGCAGTAGGAATTGGAAGCACTCCATGGGGCGGTACGGGGAGAGGTTGTGCTCGTGGATTCTTTTTGGATAAGTGCTGTCCAGGATGTTCTTTTGAAGTTTGAGTCCGCAACAGGGGCCTTCGTTAATCGTGCAAAGTTATTGTTTGATGGGTATAGGTGAGTGGGCCTCCCGCCTGGTGCGGGAGAGGGTCGTGGTTTCCGGTGGTCTCGTCTCTTCGAGTTCTTGGGATTACCTGGTTTGCCTCCATTGATAGCTCCTTGGAGTCGAATTGGGGTGCTGTTTCTCGTTCGGTTGGGGTTGTTGTCGGGTCGTCCTTTGATGATCTACCAGCGCGCATTGCTTGTTACTTGTAAGGAGCTGTCGCGTGTGTGATTTTTGGCTCGGTGCTTCCCTTTGGATCGCCGGAAGGCCTTGGGTTTGGAGAGTCTGGTGTACAGGGATGTAGGGTGTGGTCGTTATCATCCGGTTCGTCGTCCGAAGCTGGTGTTGGGGTGCAGGAGGGTGGTGTTGGTATTCTTGACGTCTTTACTAAGGCCAGGGGGCCCTCTTCAGGGTCTGGTTCTGTGTAGGGGGCTGAATACGTTGTGCATTTTTTCTGCTCGATTCGGTTTAGTTAGTAATGTACACACACACGGCTTCCCTGACAGCTACTCTAATCACAAGCTTAAGGGTCCTCCTTCCAAACAGGAGTGTCCTCGTAACTAGGCGGGTAGTCCAACAGTGACTCCCCCTATCACAACCTAGTGTGAACACTCTTTGCATCTCTCTACAAGAAGTTGCACTGTAAACAGTAAATAAAGTCAGGCAAGGCGGGATTCTAGGACACAGCTCCAGCAATCCCTAAGTTACTTTACTCTCGTCACCAGACGATAACCAAAAGAAATTGCCTTAATCAATTACAGTACCAAACTGATTATGTGATTAATTACATTAATTGACTGATCACAGCAGTCAGCAACAAAGTACTACGGTAATCACAAACAATTGTCTCTCATAGACAACAACATGATGGTACTCTACGTTAATCATCAACACTTGTCTCTCTTAACTTGTCTCTCATCTTGTTAACAATAACTCAAAACTCTCATATATTACATCACACTTGACTCCTTGCAAGTATTAAATGAGTAATTCTTAATTAAGGTCAACCGGACCACTAATTACATCCCAATTGAGTTACGTTAACTAAGCTTACCCAACTTGGTAGCTTCTCAACAGTCTGTGTCCAAATTCTACTTTACTGAGCATTAATTACCCTAATTAACTCCGAGCAATTAATTAACTGTCACCAGGACCGATAATTAATCATACATAAATACGTCTCACTCCGCACTGCCTAAGCAGGTCTCATCAAACACTGTGAATTCACGGGAGAGGAGTTAATTACCCTAATTAACATGAGTGCAATTAATCCACTGTCCTCAGACATGATATGATTAATATAACGAGTTATGCTAGCTCCATGACCTCGCTTTACCAAGTCATCTGAGTCCTCAAGACCCCAGACGTTAATTACTCCACTAATTATCATGAGCCACTAATTGCTATACCCCCGAAAGGTAATTAGTCCCGAGCAAATTACGTTAACACAAATACTGACAGATCCTCTCCCACTACGTGAATTCACGATGAGAAGGCTAATTACATAATTAGCTAGAGTGGTCAATTAGTTGTCACACGGACAATTAATTGCACCCGAGACGTATCTCACTCAAGCTCAACACTGTTCTCCTATAACAGCTCTCACTCACTCAACAATAAGTGTGAACCCCTTATCCAGTTAATTACCCCTTTTTAATTAACTCACTGAATCCTCAAGTCCTCGACACAACTTAAAGAAACAAAGTAACCCCAGTGTTACATAGGTCACACATACTATGGCATGCATAACAACACAAATGCACTGCCCACATACGGTTGCGGCTACTGCAACTCGTTAATTACTGTGCCCACACAGTAATGACACACGGTTTGACAACAACAAGAGTATACCAATATTACTGCCCCCCTTATCTTGCAACCGTTGCAAAGGACTACTGTGAGCACACACTTACCTCAGCAAGGCAATTAACAAATCAACTGCCTGCTCTCATTAAGTACTGTGAATTCCCCTGAATAATCATAGAGGTCCCTTAAACCCTCAACACAGCTCCTAGGGCAGTAATATTGTATAAATTGATAACAACACTGCACAAACCTGCAACATAATGATGCCATCAGCATACCCCACATGCTAATGACATAATTAGGCAATCAGTCAGCAATCACATCTACAGACTCACCACACAACACAGTACATAAAAACAAGCAAATGAACACATAGAATGGCATTCACATAATCAATGAAAATTATATCACCAGATAAATGTATCTCTATCTATACAGACCTCAGGGTATCCACTGACATCCCTGCAACCTGGTCTGCTTACCTCTGCAAATGATAATAATTTTACATGCTGGTACTCCATAGCACTAATCCAGTCTGACCTGGATTAGAATCGACAACTGGATCATTTATATGGTAAATCTCTACACTGACCGGTTATATACCCGAGTCAGTCTACACACTTATATATAACTATATATCTACAGTGTGGTACCGTGAACAACATCCATCTCCAGGTACCGCCCTACCAGTCACCTGGACGTGCTACTGACAGCTGTCATTCAGCTGCTTCCCTAGCCTGGCAGGGCTATGGGACAACATAGATTTTACCAGGATTTCCACCGGTCCTCAACACACTGTTACACAATGATAATTGTACTCACATTCTTTTTAAATCCGCCACAACAATCATATCCCTGGTCACTACCTCTCTGGCTGTAAACACCTAGGTCGCTCCTCCTTCGTCGACAAGATGTGACCCTAGGCTGTCCAGGGACAGTGGCCTAAACACGTGGCCCAAACATGTGGCCACCTCGTGGCCCAAAGGGTGGCCACGGGTAGCGCAAGACGTCACAGCACCCCACCCGGGCTGAGCTGGTGCGCGGGGTGGGGGTGGGGTTTGGCCGGGGTTGCCTGGAGGGTGGCCCCCCCCCCCCCCGGGCTGCTGGCCAAGGTGGGCGGCGCGGCCCTGGGGCGGGCGGCGCCCACATGGGATGCCTCATCCCAGCTGGCTGGCTGCGCCTACAGGCATACCCACGTGGATGGGAGATCACTTTACACCCCATCATCAGCATGCTCGCTTGTACACTCGGGTGACAATGGCCGGCGGCGTCACCACACGGACGCCGTCAGGTGGAATACAAAGTCCAACAGGGGCCTGTAATATCACCACAATTACACTAGGAGGCCCTGCCCATTATTCCACCAATTGTCCATCAACACTAGACAGGATATTCGAACCACCTGTTACACCATGAGGCTCTGCCAGCTGCCTCATGGGTGCCCACTGTCTCTGAGGCTTTTTTACTGGTCCTTCCGTACCTCATCGGCCCCAATTTCATGCAAATTGGGCCTTGACACAACTCAGGATGGCAGGAGTGCCATCCACAACGAGTAATGACACAACGATTAACGGGGGTTTGGGAAGTGGCAGCAGCTACATCTTCCTCCACTTGCTGCCCAGCTGGAGTGTTGTTGCCTGCCTGGCTGCGTGCTGACGTGGCCTTTTTGCCATGGGGGTCTGGCTACTCCTCCTGTGTTGAGGGTAAATTCCGTGGGACTGGAATTCACGTGTAAGGCTGGTTATCCGGCCGTTGAGTTAGTTATGTGTGACATGCTTCGTGTCCCGGTGGAAGCCGTGTATGGCGTTGAGCTTGTTACGGCCCACCGGGTGATTGTCAAGTTCGTGGGGGAGGAGGAGTATCAGGACTTCCTCCGGCGGAACGAGGGGCGTTCATTGCAGTTGCCGGATGGCGCCGGCTCCGTTACGGTCTCGGACCGAAGTGGTGCCCTGACATATGTCAGTGTGCACGGTGCGCCCCTGGAGTTCCCTGAAAACCTTCTCCGGCGCACATACATTAGGTATGCGCCTGCGGTCGGATATCCCATCTTCTGTCCGGCTGCTGGGCTACTACGTTCGGGTGTACTATGCCCGGCAGCCCCGTACTTGTTTCCGGTGTGGCCAGTTGGGGCATCAGGCTGCCGGGTGCTCTGAGACGCCTGCTGCGCCCGTTAACTTATTCCGGGAGGAGGATTTCCCGCCGCTCCCTCAGGGCGTGGATTCCGGAGATGAAGTGGAGCAGGTCCCAGTCGCTGCTGATGCGGCCCCTCCTGCGTCGCCCGACATGCCCCCGGTGCTTGTTTCCCCTCAGCCGAGTGCGTCTGCGTCTTCCTCGACTCCTGCTGCTGCGCCTGGTTCTGCGCCCTCGCCAGGTGTTCCGGCTGTGTTGGGTGTTGGGGGTGCTGCGGAGCATCCTGTTGTGTGCGGCCCGGTTCCCCATGTGGTTGAGGCTGCTGAAGTACTGCGACGGGCGTTGGTTCGCCCGGTTCGTGAGGGCCGTGGTTCTGGGTCCGCCTCCGGCTGTGAGGATGTGCGGCCAGTGCCCAAGCGTTCTAGGCGCTCTTCTACTGCTTGGGCTGATATGGAGGACTACGCCGCGGGTGGAGCTTCGGGAGATGGTGTGGCGGTTCCAGGTGCCTCGTGCTCTACGACGCTGGTGGTGGCTGATGTCCATGTGTCGGCTGTTGACGATGATTGTGCGTCTAATTTACCTCCTGTTCTTTCTCCTGCAGAAGGTTCTCCGCAGTGGGAGGTGGTTGCTCCTACGGGCGTAGATGGTGTGGATCCTGGTACGAGCAGAGGCATCAAGCTGGTGCTGAAAAAGGATGCCAAGCGTGGGGGGTCCCGGCAGGTGCAACGTTCAGTGGTTGCCGAGGAGCCCTGTGAGGCAGCTGAGGAGGCTCCCAGTGTGCTGCCCATTGCCCGGCCTCTTGGGAAGGAGCCTCTCCCTCTCATCTTGGCCTCCGGAGTGGCGATGGATGCTGACCATCCGTTGCATTTTGAAATTGTTGACCGTGTACGTCCTGCTCCGTGGTCCAATAACAGCTGTTCGCGCCAAAACTCAGCTAGGAGCAGAGATGCCTAACCCAATCACAGGCCTCCCTCACCCGCAGGCGTCCCGTGACGTCACAAGGAGAGGGAGGCCTAAAGACAGTGGCGCAATGTCTCACATGGTGGGGGGGGGGGGGCAACGTTCACCCCTCTGTACTTCCCCCCCCCCCCTAAAACCGTTGGGAGAGTCAAGTACCTACTGACACCACTTACTTTCAACTCCCATCCTATTTCACAGAAACAGGAAAATTTCTGTAATTCTCTCTACAGAGCAATCACAGACATCTGACTAGTCTTAAATGATAGTCCAGAGCAAGAGCTTTCCTCCAACACCCCACAAGTGTGTTAGTTTGAAAACTTCTTGACTTGAGTCTCTAGAGCGACTAGCCTAATCTAGAAAACTAGGAAAACTAGCTGAGGGAATCTACATTCCCTCACAGTGCAAACATGGTGTGGAGTTGCATTGTGTGCTGTCGACTGCTTCAACGACTACCACTCACTCCAAGATTTCTAAATGTGCAATAATAGTACAAAAACCTGTACATAGTGTGTGCTAGTGTGTACATATAAAATAATGAACATTGTGATTACTGTACATAATATAATGCCGTAATGGAAAACGTTTGTGTGCGCATGTGTGCAACTCGATGTGTGCAACATATATTGACAACAACTGTCAAGTGACATTATGTGCAACATAATTAGTGACTAATATTGCAAAGAATTCACTCGTAAACACTGTAAATAATGACGCGAAAATAAATTCGTGGTAACTGAGGCTGCTTGAAGACCGCGCGACGCCTCAGGACGCACCTTGCATGAGCGAACATGCAAACTGTGACGTCATCATCCGTCTTCTCGGCTCAATTACATCGCCGGTAAGTACAATTGATTTATTTCTTATTTTTCCCGTGATCAGGGAACACGACTTAACAGGTTAGGATTTTTTTTTTTTTTTGCGCCTGTGGGTGTCAATCAGCATATAGTCATGCGTCATTTAAGGGCTAAAAATGGACTCCATGCTGGGGCTGCATACTCCTGGATTGGCCTAACATATGTGGTATACAAAGTTCTGAATGATTCCTTACACAAGTTTCTGAATACCGTTCTTATGCTGGCCAGCCTGGCATATGCCGCTGATGTTATTCTCTTGACATGGTCTGCAGGAGACAGGTCTGGTGTAATATCAACCCCCAAGTCTTTTTTTTTCTCTGAATCTTGAAGTATTTCATCTCCCAGATGGTACCTTGTATCTGGCCTCCTGCTCCCTACATTTATCTTCATTACATTACATTTGCTTGGGTTAAACTCTAACAACCATTTGTTCGACCATTCCTGCAGCTTGTCTAGGTCTTCTTGAAGCATCAAGCAGTCCTCCTCTGTCTTAATCCTTCTCATAATTTTGGCATCGTCCACAAACATTGAGAGAAATGAATCTATACCCTCCGGGAGATCATTTACATATATCAGAAACAAGATTGGACCGAGTACAGAGCCCTGTGGGACTTCACTGGTGACTTCACGCCAATCTGAGGTCTCACCCTTCACCGTAACTCTCTGCTTCCTATTGCTCAGGTACTCCCTTATCCAATGGAGCACCTTCCCAGCTACAACTGCCTCTCTCCAGCTTATGTACCAGCCTCTTATGCGGTACTGTTTCAAAGGCTTTCCGACAATCCAAGAAAATGCAGTCCGCCCAGCCTTCTCTTTCTTGCTTAATCTTTGTCACCTGGTCGTAGAATTCTATTAAGCAAGTCGGGCAAGATTTACCCTCTCTGAATCCATGTTGGCGATTTGTCACAAAGTCCCTTCTCTCCAGATGTGTTACCAGGTTTTTTCTCACGATCTTCTCCATCACCTTGTATGGTATACAAGTCAAGGACACTGGCCTGTAGTTCATTGCCTCTTGCCTGTCGCCCTTTTTGTATATTCGGACCACATTCGCCGTCTTCTATATTTCTGGTTGGTCTCCTGTATCCAGTGACTTGCTATACACTTTGGAGAATGGAGAGTGGCAAGCAAAGTGCCTCTGCACACTCTTTCAGTACCCATGGCGAGATCCCGTCTGGACCAACAGCCTTTCTAACATCCAGATCCAGCAGGTGTCTCTTGACCACCTCTCTGGTAATTTCTAACTCTTCCAAGGCCGCCTGGTTTACCTCCCTTTCTCCTAGCACAGTGACCTCACCTTGTTCTATTGTGAAGACCTCCTGGAATCTCTTGTTGAGTTCTTCACACACCTCTTTGTTATTCTCTGTATACCCGTCCTCGCCTGTTCTATGTTTCAAAACCTGTTCTTTCACTGTTGTTTTCCTTCTGATGTGACTGTGGAGTAGCTTTGGTTTGGTCTTGGCTTTGTTTGCTATATCATTTTCATAACTCTTCTCTGCTTCTCTTCTCACCCTGACATACTCATTCCTGGTTCTGTGGTATCTCTATCTGCTTTCTGGTGTTCTGTCATTCTGGAAGTTCCTCCACGCCCTTTTGATCAGTTTCTTTGCTTCCATACATGCCCTATTATACCATGGATTCTTCTGTTGCTTCTCAAATTTTTTCCTTCGGGCCGGGATGAACCTGTTTACTGCCTCCTGATACTTTTGGGTAACATAATCCATCATATCTTGCACAGACTTATCTCTGAGGTCTGTGTCCCTAGGTATTTCCCTTAGGAAACTTCTCATTTCTTCATAATTCCCTTTTCAATATGCCAGCCTTCTGTTTCCTAGTTCTTTTTGGGGGGAGATAATTCCTAGCTCTACCAGTTACTCAAAGTTCAATACACTGTGATTACTCATTCCCAAGGGCGCTTCCATCTTAATTTCCCTTATATCCCACTCATTTAGGGTAAATATCAAATCAAGTATTGCTGGTTCGTTTTTTCCTCTCATTCTAGTTGGTTCCTTATGTGCTGGCTTAGAAAGTTTCTTGTTGCCACATCCAGCAGCTTAGCTCTCCATGTTTCTGATCCTCCATGCTGGTCTCTGCTCACCCAATCTATTTTCCCATGGTTGAAGTCTCCCATAATTAGTAGGCCAAATCCATTCCTGTTAGCAACAGAAGCTGCTCTCTCTATTATGTTAATTGTGGCCATGTTGTTTCTATCATATTCCTGTCTGGGTCTTCTGTCATTTGGTGGTGGATTATATATGACTACGACTATAATTTTTTGCCCTCTAGTTGTTATGGTTATCTTGAGATGATTTCGGGGCTTTTAGTGTTCCCGCGGCCCGGTCCTCGACCAGGCCTCCACCCCCAGGAAGCAGCCCGTGACAGCTGACTAACACCCAGGTACCTATTTTACTGCTAGGTAACAGGGACATAGGGTGAAAGAAACTCTGCCCATTGTTTCTCGCTGGCACCTGGGATCGAACCCAGGACTACAGGATCACAAGTCCCGCGTGCTGTCCGCTCGGCCGACCGGCTACCCCGCTCGGCCGACCGGCTCCGTGGTACCTGCTATGTAGTCACTGAAACCTTCACAGCCCTGAATAACCATCTCCTCAAAATCCCAGCCATTTCTTACCAGCAGAGCTACACCACCACCACCTCTTCTTTCCCCCTCTTTCGTCATGACATAACAGTCGTGTGGGAACACTGCATTTGTTATCGTTTTCGTTAGCTTTGTTTCTGTGAGGGCTATTATGTCTGGGTTTTCCTCTAGTACCCATTTTCCAAGCTCATTTGCTTTATTTGTAATTCCATCTATGTTAGTATACATTGCCTTGAGGCTCACTCTCTTCTGTCCCTGTGTGTGGGAGGTGTGGTTAGCTTTGTGTGAGTGGTCTTTCTATATGTTTCTGTTTGTGTCTGTCTTGTGTCTTTGGTTGTGAGTATGTTTTATGTTATTTATGTTATTTATTTCATGTGCTGTTCTGTGTTACCTTATGATTTTTTGCTCTATCCTATGCCTATGTCGGGGTTTTCTGTTTCATGCTCTGTGTATTGGCCTTTTTTCCTTTGCAGCTGTATATTTTTGCGGATAGAGGTGTTATATGTTACCTCATATATGTGCTGTTGTGTGTAGCCTTTTGGTTTTCTTATGTATCCGGTGCCCGTGTCGGGGTATCGGTGTTGTGCTCTGGATACTGTATAATTATTCTTTGACGTTTGTATATGAATCACTTGTTTTTTAATGTTCTTCCATTGTTATGCTGTGTTTGTATCAGATTTTCCTTGTGTTTTTGTATGTTCCTTGTATATTGTTTTTATTAAAAAAAAAAAACTTTCCACAATGTATTAATAAGTGACTCTATGACGTAAAGAGGCACACCAACCTGGTGTTTGGTGTCGTCAGTAATACCTGGTGATGTCATTAGTCTTTCGGTCACTGAGGAACTCGGGATGGTCCGTGAGTGAATGTTCTCTGTAAGTTGCATGGCATAAGCACTGTTACGCAGTATATTATCATTTTCACTCTGGTACTTGACTCGAACGTGTTCGTTAAGTTCGTTAATCATTTTAATATATGCAGGTGCAGGTCCACTACCTTTTCCAGTTAATGTTTCTGTGTCACTAACACTGCTGTCATCACTGAGTTGACTGACGACGTCGCCGCCACAGTCTCTGTTGTTGCTCTCATCTCTGTCGCCGCTGCTGCCGCCACCACTGCCGCCGCCGCCACTGCCGCCGCCACCACCACTGCCGCCGCCGCCACCACTGCCGCCGCCGCTACCACTGCCGCCGCCGCCACCATTGCCGCCGCCGCCGCCGCCGCCACCACCACTGCCGCCCCCGCCACCACTGCCGCCGCCACCACTGCCGCCGCCGCTACTACTGCCACCACTGCCGCCGCCACCACTGCCGCCGCCGCCACCACCACTGCCGCCGCCGCCACCACTGCCGCCGCCACCACTGCCGCCGCCGCCACTACTGCCGCCGCTGCCACTACTGCCACCACTGCTGCCGCCGCCGCCGCTACTGCCACCTCTGCCGCCGCCGCCGCCACCACTGCTGCCGCTGCCACCACTGCCGCCACCGCCACCACTTCCGCCGCCGCCGCCACTACTACCGCCACCACCACTTCCGCCACCACCACTGCAGCCGCCACCACTGCCGCCACCACCACTGCCGCCGCCGCCGCCACCACCACTGCTACCCCTGCCGCCGCTGCGCCGCCGCCGCCGCCACCACTGCCACCACTGCCGCCGCCACCACTGCCGCCGCCGCCGCCGCCACCACTGCCGCCGCCACCACTGCCGCCGCCGACGCCACCACTGCCGCCGCCATTGCCACGACTGCCGCCGCCGCCGCTACTGCCACCACTGCTGCCGCCGCCGCCGCTACTGCCACCACGACTGCCGCCGCCGCCGCTACTGCCACCACTGCCGCCGCCGCTACTGCCACCACTGCTGCCGCCGCCGCCGCTACTGCCACCACTGCTGCCGCCGCCGCCGCTGCTGCCACCACTGCCGCCGCCGCCGCCGCTACTGCCACCACTGCTGCCGCCGCCGCCGCTACTGCCACCACTGCTGCCGCCGCCGCCGCTACTGCCACCACGACTGCCGCCGCCGCCGCTACTGCCACCACTGCCGCCGCCGCTACTGCCACCACTGCTGCCGCCGCCGCCGCCGCCGCTACTGCCACCACTGCTGCCGCCGCCGCCGCTACTGCCACTACGACTGCCGCCGCCGCCGCTACTGCCACCACTGCTGCCGCCGCCGCCGCCGCTACTGCCACCACTGCTGCCGCCGCCGCCGCTACTGCCACCACGACTGCCGCCGCCGCCGCTACTGCCACCACTGCCGCCGCCGCTACTGCCACCACTGCTGCCGCCGCCGCCGCTACTGCCACCACTGCTGCCGCCGCCGCCGCTACTGCCACCACGACTGCCGCCGCCGCCGCTACTGCCACCACTGCCGCCACCACCACCACCGCAGGTACCTTTACCAGCGCGGGCCACGGCTGTGACACAGCAGTGTGGAGGCTGCTGTATCTCATGTGAAGGAGCCCGACGTAGTGTCTGTATAATTTTTGCCATTTCTGTTACCTGTGCTTGCAAGGCTGCCAACTGTCCTTCAACTGTTGTCTCAGGCTGTTGTGTGTTGTCAAGGGCGTTGCTGGTACTGTCATCACTATAGGATGGGTCAACAGTACTAGAGCTGGCATCAGTAGGCACTTGATGAGTTGCGGGCAATTGCCTCCTTGTGCCAAGGGAGGCTGGCACGTTGGGACAGTCTGAGTGCCAGATGGTTACTTCTTCCGTATCACATCTGAAACACTTCAGCGGCGGTTTAGACGGAACCACGGTTTCAGGTTGTTGCCCTGCTTCTGTTACCGTGCTCTGTTGCTCCTGTTCCAGCTTTCTTTGGTCTCTGGTCTTTTTATACTGACAGTCCTTCAGTGGATGAAGACCGGATCAGAGAGCACACTTTGGTGTG
This sequence comes from Procambarus clarkii, assembly GCF_040958095.1. Classification (NCBI taxonomy): domain Eukaryota; kingdom Metazoa; phylum Arthropoda; class Malacostraca; order Decapoda; family Cambaridae; genus Procambarus; species Procambarus clarkii. Next base: position 2,615,760 of record NC_091168.1, read on the forward strand.
GGGCACCAGCAGTTCTCAGCTATGTGGCCACTGCCACAGCACTCGTAACACTCCACAGGGTCAGGCTGCCACACCCTGAACGTGCTGGGGCGCGCATACACCCCAGCAAACCAATACTTGTCAGGTGGCGGTTCAGTCTTTTTCCAGACTATGACTATTTGATCGGTAGGCTTAACATTGTTGTTCAATCTTCTTGCTTTGTGTACCCCTTCTAATTCATAGACCCACTCTAGTGGATACTCGTGATGGTATCTGTAGACTAGGTATTCATCCATCTTCTTTTTTCGTGTTGGTAGACGGTTGTGGTTTGTGGCAGTGTTGGTTGCTGGATGTGTTATTCGGCAGTGTTGGTAGAGAGTTGTAGTGGGTGGTAGATGTTTTTGGCTTGTGGCAGATTCGGTAAATGCCTGTGTATGTGTGGTGGCAGTTTTGATTGATGGTTTTTGATGATGTCAATGGTGTTCTATGTTGTGGTTGGTGGCAATGGTAGTAGAAGGTTGTGGTTGGTTGCATTGTTTGTGGAATGTTATGATTGGAGTCAGTGTTGGAATATATCTGTTGTTAGTGGCAGTGTTGGTAGATGTTTGTTGTTAGCGGCAGTGTTGGAAGATATTTGTTAGTGGCAGGGTTGGTAGATGTTTGTTGTTAATGGCAGTGTTGGTTGATGTTTGTTGTTAGTGGCAGTGTTGGAAGATGTTGTTAGTGGCAGTGTTGGTAGATGTTGTTAGTGGCAGTGTTGGAAGATGTTTGCTGTTAGTGACAGTGTTGGTAGATGTTGTTAGTGGCAGTGTTGGAAGATGTTTGCTGTTAGTGACAGTGTTGGTAGATGTTTGTTGTTAGTGACAGTGTTGGTAGATGTTGTTAGTGGCAGTGTTGGTAGATGTTGTTAGTGGCAGTGTTGGAAGATGTTTGCTGAGAGTGACAGTGTTGGTAGATGTTGTTAGTGGCAGTGTTGGTAGATATTTGTTGTTAGTGACAGTGTTGGTAGATGTTGTTAGTGGCAGTGTTGGTAGATATTTGTTGTTAGTGACAGTGTTGGTAGATGTTGTTAGTGGCAGTGTTGGTAGATGTTGTTAGTGGCAGTGTTGGAAGATGTTTGCTGTTAGTGACAGTGTTGGTAGATGTTTGTTGTTAGTGGCAGTGTTGGTAGATGTTGTTAGTGGCAGTGTTGGTAGATATTTGTTGTTAGTGGCAGTGTTGGTAGATGTTTGTTGTTAGTGGCAGTGTTGGAAGATGTTGTTAGTGACAGTGTTGGTAGATGTTGTTAGTGGTAGTGTTGGTAGATGTTTGCTATTAGTGACAGTGTTGGTAGATGTTTGTTGTTAGTGACAGTGTTGGTAGATGTTGTTAGTGGCAGTGTTGGTAGATGTTTGTTGTTAGTGACAGTGTTGGTAGATGTTTGTTGTTAGTGACAGTGTTGGTAGATATTTGTTGTTAGTGACAGTGTTGGTAGATGTTGTTAGTGACAGTGTTGGTAGATGTTTGTTGTTAGTGACAGTGTTGGTAGATGTTTGTTGTTAGTGACAGTGTTGGTAGATGTTTGTTGTTAGTGACAGTGTTGGTAGATGTTTGTTGTTAGTGACAGTGTTGGTAGATGTTTGTTGTTAGTGACAGTGTTGGTAGATGTTTTGTTGTTAGTGGCAGTGTTGGTAGATGTTGTTAGTGGCAGTGTTGGTAGATGTTTGTTGTTAGTGACAGTGTTGGTAGATGTTTGTTGTTAGTGACAGTGTTGGTAGATGTTGTTAGTGGCAGTGTTGGTAGATGTTGTTAGTGGCAGTGTTGGTAGATGTTTGTTGTTAGTGACAGTGTTGGTAGATGTTTGTTGTTAGTGGCAGTGTTGGTAGTTGTTTGTTGTTAGTGACAGTGTTGGTAGATGTTTGTTGTTAGTGGCAGTGTTGGTAGATGTTTGTTGTTAGTGGCAGTAATGGTAGATGTTGTTAGTGGCAGTGTTGGTAGATGTTGTTAGTGGCAGTGTTGGTAGATGTTTGTTGTTAGTGACAGTGTTGGTAGATGTTGTTAGTGGCAGTGTTGGTAGATGTTGTTAGTGGCAGTGTTGGTAGATGTTTGTTGTTAGTGACAGTGCTGGTAGATGTTTGTTGTTAGTGGCAGTGTTGGTAGATGTTTGTTGTTAGTGACAGTGTTGGTAGATGTTGTTAGTGACAGTGTTGGTAGATGTTGTTAGTGGCAGTGTTGGTAGATGTTGTTAGTGGCAGTGTTGGTAGATGTTTGTTGTTAGTGGCAGTGTTGATAGATGTTTGTTGTTAGTGACAGTGTTGGTAGATGTTGTTAGTGGCAGTGTTGGTAGATGTTGTTAGTGGCAGTGTTGGTAGATGTTTGTTGTTAGTGACAGTGTTGGTAGATGTTTGTTGTTAGTGGCAGTGTTGGAAGATGTGTGTTGTTAGTGGCAGTGTTGGTAGATGTTTGTTGTTATTGGCAGTATTGGTAGATGTTTGTTGTTAGTGACAGTGTTGGTAGATACTGTTAGTGACAGTGTTGGTAGATGTTTGTTGTTAGTGGCAGTGTTGGTAGATGTTTGTTGTTAGTGGCAGTGTTGGTAGATGTGTTGGGTGAAGGTTTTGAGTGGTGGTAAAGATGGTAGATGGTTGGTTGCAGTGTAGCCAGATAGTTGTGACTGGTGTCAGTGTTTGTAGATGAATGTAGTTGGTGGCATTGCCGGAAGATAGCCAGTGTTGGTAGATTGTTGTAGTTGGTGACTGTGTAGGTAGATGGTTGTGGGAGATATTTTAGTTGGAGACAGTGGTAGTAGATGGCTGGGGTTGGTGGCCATGTTAGTAAATGGTTGAGGTAGATGTCATTGTTGGTAGATGGCTGTGGTGTATTACAGTGTTGTTAAATGTTTGGTGGCATTGTTGGTCGATGGTTGTGGTTGGTGGCAATGTTAGTAGATAGTCGTAGGGGTGGTAGATGTTTGTGGATGGTGGCAGTATCGTTAAATAGCTGTGGTAGGTAGCAGAGCTGGTAGATGGAGGTGGTTGGTGGCAATGTTAATATATGGTATAGTTTGTTTCAGTTGTAGTAAATGGTTGTGGTTCGTGGCAGTGTTGTCAGATGGTTGTTGTTTGTGGAAGTGTTGGTAGATGGCTGAGAATGGTGGAAGTTTTGGTTGAGTGTTGTGGGTGTTGTCAGTGTTAATAAATTTTTGTCGTTAGTGGCAGTGTTTGTAGATAGTTGTATTTAATGGAATTGTTGGAAGATGGTGGTATTTGGTAGCAGGGTTGAATGATTGTTGTTTTTAGTGGCTTTTCCAGAACAAACCAAACATTTTCGCGTTTTTAAACATTCTAAAAAGGGAAGTTTATTGTTTGTTTGTTTGTTTGTTTGTCTGAGAGAGAGAGAGAGAGAGAGAGAGAGAGAGAGAGAGAGAGAGAGAGAGAGAGAGAGAGAGAGAGAGAGAGAGAGAGAGAGAGAGAGAGAGAGAGAGAGAGAGAGAGAGAGAGAGAGAGAGAGAGAGAGAGAGAGAAAGAGAGAGAGAGAGAGAGAGAGAGAAGGAAAGTAGGATGGTGGGGGGAGAGAGAGGGATAGGGAAAGCTGGGCTATAGCTTTATGGTGGCCAGTTTACGTGTAGGGGGGAGGGGAAGGGTGTTCCTGGAGCGTGAGGGAGTAGGAAAGTCCTGGCTGGGGGGCGGTCACTTGATCTTCTCACTAACGAGTGACTTAAGCTTTCTACCCTGAATGTGTCACTTGAGTCTTTTTAAATTTTTATATAAAAACAATGGGTTATATTTTAACTTGCTTTGTACACCATATAGATGACTGAAATAGAGGACCCACCAACCACTGTCCGCTTACACAACCAGGCGAGTAATTGGATGTTGTCCAGGCGAGGCTGTAGAGGTCATGTGTTGCTGGATACCCCGTGGTGGCGGTTGGTCCTTTCATTCTGTCTATGTCCACTAAGTACCCGTTACTGTTTAATACTTACTCCGTGTGGCCACACTTTGCTAGATCTCTCACTATGGGTGCTCTAGTAACACTTGTCAATCACTAGTGTTTAAGTTATTCCAGACACTTCATGCGGACGGGCTCACCATAGCCCGTGTTGCTTGGAACTTTTTGTTCCAGGTGGCTAAGCTTTAACAACAACAACAACAAAACTTCATGCGAAACGGTCCTGACTCACTGTTGGCACTGTGTTGCCACAGAACTGGTCGTTTTATTTATCGTATCTAACGCTATAAGAATTCACTATGGTACGCTATCACTGCCTTGCTGTACACTACATGGGACCGAATATTATGTATTGGTCGCTATAACACTTAAATATCCCTGGATACTGATGCTGGTTCACCGACGCGCGCTCCCACGTGGGTCACCCTCAACTGACCGACGACGACGACTGTATTGGTCGCTGTGTGTCACCCTCAACTGACCGACGACGACGACTGTATTGGTCGCTACGTGTCACCCTCAACTGACCGACAACGACGACTGTATTGGTCGCTGTGAGTCACCCTCAACTGACCGACGACGACGACTGTATTGGTCGCTGCGTGTCACCCTCAACTGACCGACGACGACGACTGTATTGGTCGCTGTGTGTCACCCTCAACTGACCGACGACGACGACTGTATTGGTCGCTGTGAGTCACCCTCAACTGACCGACGACGACGACTGTATTGGTCGCTACGTGTCACCCTCAACTGACCGACAACGACGACTGTATTGGTCGCTGTGTGTCACCCTCAACTGATCGACGACGACGACTGTATTGGTCGCTGTGTGTCACCCTCAACTGACCGACGACGACGACTGTATTGGTCGCTGTGTGTCACCCTCAACTGACCGACGACGACGACTGTATTGGTCGCTGTGTGTCACCCTCAACTGACCGACGACGACGACTGTATTGGTCGCTGTGTGTCACCCTCAACTGACCGACGACGACGACTGTATTGGTCGCTGTGTGTCACCCTCAACTGATCGACGACGACGACTGTATTGGTCGCTGTGAGTCAGCCTCAACTGACCGACGACGACGACTGTATTGGTCGCTGTGTGTCACCCTCAACTGACCGACGACGACGACTGTATTGGTCGCTGTGAGTCAGCCTCAACTGACCGACGACGACGACTGTATTGGTCGCTGCGTGTCACCCTCAACTGACCGACAACGACGACTGTATTGGTCGCTGTGAGTCACCCTCAACTGATCGACGACGACGACTGTATTGGTCGCTGTGAGTCAGCCTCAACTGACCGACGACGACGACTGTATTGGTCGCTGTGGTCAGCCTCAACTGATCGACGACGACGACTGAATTGGTCGCTGTGAGTCAGCCTCAACTGATCGACAACGACGACTGTATTGGTCGCTGTGAGTCACCCTCAACTGACCGACGACGACGACTGTATTGGTCGCTGTGAGTCACCCTCAACTGATCGACGACGACGACTGTATTGGTCGCTGTGTGTCACCCTCAACTGACCGACGACGACGACTGTATTGGTCGCTGTGAGTCAGCCTCAACTGATCGACGACGACGACTGTATTGGTCGCTGTGTGTCACCCTCAACTGACCGACGACGACGACTGTATTGGTCGCTGCGTGTCACCCTCAACTGACCGACGACGACGACAGTATTGGTCGCTGTGTGTCACCCTCAACTGACCGACGACGACGACTGTATTGGTCGCTGTGGTCAGCCTCAACTGATCGACGACGACGACTGTATTGGTCGCTGTGAGTGAGCCTCAACTGACCGACGACGACGACTGTATTGGTCGCTGTGTGTCACCCTCAACTGACCGACGACGACGACTGTATTGGTCGCTGTGTGTCACCCTCAACTGACCGACGACGACGACTGTATTGGTCGCTGTGTGTCACCCTCAACTGACCGACGACGACGACTGTATTGGTCGCTGTGTGTCACCCTCAACTGACCGACGACGACGACTGTATAGGTCGCTGTGTGTCACCCTCAACTGATCGACGACGACGACTGTATTGGTCGCTGTGTGTCACCCTCAACTGATCGACGAAGACGACTGTATTGGTCGCTGTGAGTCAGCCTCAACTGACCGACGACGACGACTGTATTGGTCGCTGTGGTCAGCCTCAACTGATCGACGACGACGACTGTATTGGTCGCTGTGTGTCACCCTCAACTGACCGACGACGACGACTGTATTGGTCGCTGTGTGTCACCCTCAACTGACCGACGACGACGACTGTATTGGTCGCTGTGTGTCACCCTCAACTGACCGACGACGACGACTGTATTGGTCGCTGTGTGTCACCCTCAACTGACCGACGACGACGACTGTATTGGTCGCTGTGTGTCACCCTCAACTGATCGACGACGACGACTGTATTGGTCGCTGTGAGTCAGCCTCAACTGACCGACGACGACGACTGTATTGGTCGCTGTGTGTCACCCTCAACTGACCGACGACGACGACTGTATTGGTCGCTGTGAGTCAGCCTCAACTGACCGACGACGACGACTGTATTGGTCGCTGCGTGTCACCCTCAACTGACCGACAACGACGACTGTATTGGTCGCTGTGAGTCACCCTCAACTGATCGACGACGACGACTGTATTGGTCGCTGTGAGTCAGCCTCAACTGACCGACGACGACGACTGTATTGGTCGCTGTGGTCAGCCTCAACTGATCGACGACGACGACTGTATTGGTCGCTGTGGTCAGCCTCAACTGACCGACGACGACGACTGTATTGGTCGCTGTGGTCAGCCTCAACTGATCGACGACGACTGTTTTGTCTGTATTGTGTTGGTGAAGAATGTGGTGTGGTGTTCATGGTATGTAGTTAACCTAAGTGTCTGTCTGTTAGCCAGGTGCTTCCAGTATATGTTTATGGGCGGTGTGTTTGCTCTGAGGTTGAGGTTCTCACTCGTGATGAAGTCGTCCCGTCAAGTGTTGTAGATCCACCTCAGAGCTTTGTTTTGAATTCGTTTTGTTTGTGTTGGTTGCAAGTATTAGGGATATTGGGGCAAATGTTACGAGCAGTCCATCCTCATAAACAAAAGTCAACGTCCATTTCATGCACCTGCCAAACCCCTTGTTAATGAATGAAAAACGGTGTACACACGACTTACAACTAATGACGTCCGAATACTTCTGGAACAAGTGCTTCGCTGATGACTTTTGTTCGAACCACAATGCTCTAAATGCTTTACCCACGTACTACAAATACAAACAATCACCAACAGAACCTAAACACCTAACCGAACTCAACCTTTGGCTATATATGCACAATTTGTTATTATATTAATTTATATTTGAGAAAACTCCTGTTTTGAATGAATAGCATGTAAACATTTATGAATGTCTGTGGGGTCGACCGCTGGATGTAATGGACTTAAGTCGAGGACGGGTTGAAATGGTCCACCCACGTACTGTAAATACAAATAACCGCCAACAGAACCTAAACACCTAACCTAACCGGTACCTACATATGCACAATATGTGCGTAAGTCACGAAAATTAACATGTGACAGTGTCTGACCACGGAGGAAGAACTGAAACAAGAATTTCCTTAAGTACTTGCGTATATTAATAATACATCTTCAGAAGGAATCATTCTGAAGATGTATTATTAAAATACGAAAGTTCTTAAGGAAATTCCTGTTTCAATTCTTTCTCTGTGGTGGTCAGACACATGCACAATATGCTATTATATAATAATATTAATTTATATTTGAAAAAAATTAAGCTTTGAATGAAGACAATGTTATATTTGTTGAATGTGTCTTTGGGATCGACCGCTGGATGGAATGAACAGACCGAGGACGAGTTGGTTATGAGAGGTCGAATTAGAGCTTTGTACATGTGTAGCTTGGTGTGTGGGTCTGCTTGTTTGAATCTTTATAGTCGAAGGATGGATTTTTTGCAATGGCGTGTTTGTGTGTTATGTGCGAGTGTATTCGTAGGTTATTTTAGATATTTAGGCCGCGTACTATTGTGTTTTTGGTGACAGGAATATATGTCAGGGTTGGTGATTGCGAGTAGAGTTAGACGAGTATTGTGTTAGCACATTTGTTATTGAAGAAGTATGTGATGATGGATTTTGTGTGGTTTATCTGTATTCACCAGTCGTACTCCCATGTAATGTTGTCTATTTCCCGTTGTGTTAGCCTTGAAAGGTTATCGATGAGTCGACTCGTTATTAGTTGTCACGTCGTCTGCATGAGAGATTTTGGGTGTATAGGGTCGGGTATGTCATTTATGTAGAGTGTATAGTATGTTGGTGCAAGAATGTAACCTTGTGGGACCCCAGAGTGGAGAGGGAAGAAGTTAGAGTCGAGGCTCAGAAAGTGTATCTTATATTTATTCTGTCGGTCGTCCAAGTAATTGCAGAGTAGTTTCTTAGTGTTCAAGGGCAAGTCAAAGTTGTTACACATCGTGTATTAATGTCATTCGTGCCATACCGTGTCGAAAGCCTTCTCGACATCTTTGGTCACAAGTTCTGCCTTGCAGCGTTTTTTCTAGTTTATTAGTATGTAGTTCAGCACTATATTAAGAACTTCATGTGTCGGCCTGAGGCCGAATCGTCTAAGTCGTAGGTTTACTAGTGTCTCGAAGACCTTCCTGCGCGTTTCAAGTAAGCTGATTGGTCGGTAGTTTTTGGGGTCATTGTGTGGTTTTCCTGGTTTTGGGAGGAGAATTGCAGTTGCTTTTTAAGAGTAGAGGAAATTATCTGGAACACGGGTGGCATTGTAGAGAGCAGTCAGGCCGTTGATAAGCGTCTTAGGGAGGCGTCTAATGAGTTTATGTCCTATACCCGAGGCACCCGCGGCTCTGTGGAGGTGCTCAGTAGCATCATCCATCTTGACCTCTCCTGGTGTTAGCTGTGTCGTAAGTACTGTCCGAGTCCTGGAGGTTTGTATGAATGTGGTGGTCCGGAGTTATCTGATCTGCGTGTCGGGTAATCCTTATTGTTAACCTGTATGTTAAGTGCTGTTGGCTGTGGAGGGGGGGGGGAGGTTGAAAGATTGTCTGCCAGAGTTGTTGGAAACTTGTATCACCTCTGCCGGGTCCGTGATGTTTCCGTCGTTGTAAAGTAAGTGGTGTGCTTGAAAGTAGTTTAGTTGTTTCCCCTGATTTTTTTAGTGAAAATCCAAAATTCTTGAGGGTTTGTTTTTCTGTGCTGTTCTGCCGTGTTAACCAGGCGTGTACAGTGCTTGGCGTGATCATCGACCAGGCAATTGAGTATGTGATTGTGGAGGCCCTCGAGTACTTGGCCATGACTGGGCTGGTTGTGTATCACTGTTTTGTTGCGTGTGATACGTCTCCTGGATCGCATGGAAGGAGTAAAAGAGGCGGCGATGAACAACTCCTGTGTTATTGCGATGTTGTTGCAACCGGCACTTGTGTGACTGTTTAGTACTACCATCATCATCACTACCACACTACGCACCATCATCATCACTACCACACTACTCACCAACACCATCACTACCACACTACTCACCATCATCATCATTACCACACTACTCACCAACATCATCACTACCACACTACGCACCATCATCATCAACACCACACTGCTCATCAACACCATCACTACCACACTACTCACCAACATAATCACTACCACACTACTCACCATCATCACTACCACACTACTCACCAACATCATCACTACAACACTACTCACCATCATCATCACTACCACAATACTCACAATCATCATCACTACCACACTACTCACCATCATCATCACTACCACACTAATCACCATCACTACCACACTACTCCCCATCATTATCACACTACTCACCAGCATCATCACAACCACACTACTCACCAACACCATCACTACCACACTACTCACCATCATCAACACTACCACACTATTCACCATCATCATCACTACCACACTACTCACCAACATCATCACTACCACACTACTCACCATCATCATCACTACCACACTACGCACCATCATCATCACTACCACACTACTCCATCAAAGAACCATCAAGAATGAGAGGAGAAGATGAACCAGCAATGCTTGATTTGATATTTACCCTAAATGAGTGGGATATAAGGGAAGTAAAGATGGAAGCGCCCTTGGGAATGAGTGACCACAGTGTAATGATCTTTGAGTCCCTAGTAGAGCTAGGAATTATCTTCCCCAAAAAAGAACTAGGAATCAAAAGGCTGGCATACCGAAAGGGGAATTATGAACAGATGAGAAGTTTCCTAAGTGAAATATCTTGGGACACAGACCTCAGAGATAAGTCTGTACAGGGTATGATGAACTATGTTACCCAAAAGTGTCAGGAGGCAGTAAACAGGTTCATCTCGGCCCAAAGGAAAAAATCCGAGAAGCAACAGAAGAATCCATGGTATAATAGGGCTTGTATGGGAGCGAAGAAACTGAACAAAAGGGCGTGGAGGAACTTCCGGAATAACAGAACACCAGAAAGCAGAGAGAGATACCAGAGAACCAGGAATGAGTACGTCAGGGTGAGAAGAGAAGCAGAGAAAAGTTTTGAAAATGATATAGCAAACAAAGCCAAGACCGAACCAAAGCTACTCCACAGTCACATCGGAAGGAAAACAACAGTGAAAGAACAGGTAATGAAACTTAGAACAGGCGAGGACAGGTATACAGAGAATGACAAAGAGGTGTGTGAAGAACTCAACAAGAGGTTCCAGGAGGTCTCCACAATAGAACAAGGTGAGGTCACTGTGCTAGGAGAAAGGGAGGTAAACCAGGTGGCCTTGGAAGAGTTCGAAATTACGAAGGGGGAGGTCAAGAGACTCCTGCAGGATCTGGATGTTAGAAAGGCTGTTGGTCCAGACGGGATCTCACCATGGATACTGAAAGAGTGTGCAGAGACACTGTGCTTGCCACTCTCCATAGTATATAGTAAGTCACTGGAGACGGGAGACCTACGAGAAATATGGAAGACGGCGAATGTGGTCCCAATAAACAAAAAGGGCGACAGGCATGAGGCACTGAACTAAAGGCCGGTGTCCTTGACTTGTATACCATGCAAGGTGATGGAGAAGATCGCGAGAAAAAACCTGGTAACACATCTGGAGAGAAGGGACTTCGTGACAAATCGCCAACATTGGTTCAGGGAGGGTAAACCTTGCCTTACATGCTTAATAGAATTCTACGATCAGGTGACAAAGATTAAGTAATAAAGAGAGGGCTGGGCGGACTGCATTTTCTTGGATTGTCGGAAAGCCTTTGACACAGTACCGCATAAGAGGCTGGTGTGAGATTTTTTCTACGCCTACCTCTCTTAGGAGGTGGACTACAAGTTTAAAGTCTGCTCACGGCAGGTAAGCATGAGTCCAATAGAAAAAGGAAAAGCGGGAGCAAACCGCCAGGCCTCCACCACTAGAGGTGAAAACCTGTCCACAATAGGCCGCTGGCTCCTCCTAGTTAAACAGGACGTTAAAACTAATAAAGGGTAACCGACGGGTTCTCACAATCAAATATTTATATTTGATGTGGCGCTATGAATTGGAATTCGAATTCCCAAGAACAGCCGTCATATCAAGATCACATCAACATTTAATAATAATATGCAGAAATATGGTGGAATAATATGGTTGAAGGGTTGACATCAAAGACCGTTTTCTATAACATAACAATTTATTAATAACAAGAGACTAACTACTACATTACCGAGTTTACGTTACGTTAATGTCCATCCAGTGGCACGATAACAAACAGCTAAATAGCAACCCTTGCTGTGAGGCTGCATATTGAACTAACCTGAACACAGGTGTGCCCACTGATGACGCAATATTGCAAATCAAAGAAAAATATCACAGACTAAGTTACACCACAGCAAATGGTTACGTTATTGTACATCAAGTGGCATTTGCAACACAGCTATTCAACAGCCCCTCGAGAAGTGACAGTAGGCTCCATCTTGCTGACACTTCGGGCTGACAACATGAACTAACTGAACAAATGAAGGATATCCACTGAAGACACAAACATACAATCAATAGTGTCTCGGTTTCCCTGACAGCTACTATAATCAGAAGCTTAGGGGTCCTCCCGCCCCCCAGGAGAGACCCACGTAACTAGGCGGGTAGTCCAACAGTGACTCCACCCTATCACAACCCAGTGTGAACACTCTTTGCAACTCCCTACAAGAAGTTGCACTGTTGTAAACAGTAACAAAGACAGGCAAGGCGGGATTCTGGGACACAGCTCCACAGATCCCTAAATGACTCTACTCTCGTCACCAGACGACAACCAAAAGAAATTGCCTTAAGTGATTAATTACGTTAATTGACTGATCGCAGCAGTCAGCAACAAAGTACTACGGTAATCACAAACAATTGTCTCCCACTAGACAACAACATGATGATACTCTACGTTAATCATTAACACATGTCTCTCTTGTTAACAATAACCCAAACATATATTACATCACACTTGACTCCTTGCAAGCATTCAGTGAGTAATCCTCAATTAAGGACAAAAGGACCACTAATTACATCCCCATTGAGTTACGTTAACTAAGCCTACCCTAACTTGGTAGCTTCTCAACAGTCTGTGTCAAAAAATTACTAGTGAGTGTTCATTACCCTAATTAATTCTGAGCAATTAATTAACTGTCACCATGACCGATAATTAATCATCCATAAATACGTCTCACTCCGCACTGCCTAAGCAGGTCTCATCAAACACTGTGAATTCACGGGAAAGGAGTTAATTACCCCTAATTAACAAGATGTGCCACTAATCCACTGTCCTCAGACAGGATATGATTAATACAACGATTTATGCTAGCTCCATGACCTCGCTTTACCGAGTCATCGGAGCTCTCCAATGTTAATTACTCCACTAATTAACCTGAGCCACTAATTGCTATACCCCAGAAAGGTAATTAGTCTCGAGCGAATTACGTTAACACAAATACTGACAGCCTCTGACAGATCGTCTCCCACTACGTGAATTCATGATGAGAAGGCTAATTACATAATTAGCTAGAGTGGTCAATTAGTTGTCACACAGACAATTAATTGCTCCCGAGACTTGATCTCACTCAAGCTCAACACTGTTTTCTCTCATAACAGCCCTCACTCACTCCACAATAAGTGTGCACCCCTTATCCAGTTAATTACGCCTTACTTAATTAACTCACTGAATCCTTAAGTCCTCAACACAACTTAAAGAAACAAAGTAACCCCAGCGTTACATAGGTCACACTACAATGGCATGCAACATCATAAATGCACTGCCCAAATATGGTTGCGGCTACTGCAACTCGCTAATTACTGTGCCCACACAATAATGACACACGGTTGTGCAACACACAAGAGTATACCAATATTACTGCCCCCCCCCTTTTCTTGCACCCATTGCAAAGGACTACTGTAAACACACACTTACCTCAGCAAGGCAATTAACCCATCCTGCCTGCTCTCATTAAGCACTGTGAATTCCCCTGAATAATCCTAGAGGTCCCTTAAACCCTCAACACAGTTCCTGGGGCAATAATATCGTATAAACTGATAACAATACTGCAACATAATGATGCCGTCAGCATACCCCACATGCTAATGACATCATTAGGTAATCAGTCAGCAATCACATCTACTGACTCACCTCACAACACAGTACATAAAGCATGCAAATGAACACATAGAAATGGCATTCACATAATCAATGAAAATTATATCATCAGGTAAATGTATCTCTAACTACACAGACCTCAGGGTACCCACTGACATCCCTGCAACCTGGCCTGCCTACCTCTAATGATTATAATTTTACATGCTGGTACTCTATGGCATTAATCCAGTCTGAACGATTATACAGAATCGACAGGCTGGATCACTTATATGGTAAATCTCTACACTGACCGGTTACATACTCTAGTCAGTCTACTACATACATATATACATTATGATACTACAGTGTGGTCCCGTGTATAACTCCTATCTCCAGGTACCGCCCTACCAATCACCTGGACCCTACTGACAGCTGTCACTCAGCTGCTTCTCTAGCCTGGCGAGGCTCTGAGACAACTCTTACCGGGAATTTCCACCGGTACTCATCACACTTGTACACAATGATAATAGTACTCACATCTTTCTCATTTCCCAGGTCACTACCACTCTAGCTGTCAACACTTAGCTTGCTTGCTCCTCATGCGTTGACAAGATGTGGCCCTAGGCTGTCCCAGGAAAGTGGCCAAGGCATGTGGCCACCGCGTGGCCCACAGCGCCCCTCCCGAGCTGATAGGGGGGGGGGTGGTAGTAGCCGGCGTGCGGGCCGAGCGGCTGGGTGGCCTGGGGGTGGCCACGGGTAGCGCATGACGTCATAGCACCCCACCCGGCTGAGCTGGTGCGCAGGGTGGGGTGGGGTTTGGCCGCGCGGGTGGCTTGGGTGGGTGGCCGGCGTGCGGACAGGCGGGTAGGGTAGCCCGGCCATGTGGCCAGACCATGCGGCGGGTGGCCGGGGTGGCCCCCGGGCATACACACGTGGTTGAGGAATCACCCACAACTCCAGCAAACCAGAGCCTGCCCTGCTCTACACTGGGGTGACAATGGCCGGCGGCGTCCCCACACTGACGCAGCCTGGCGGAATGCAAAGTCCAACATGGGCCTGTAATATCACACTCACTTACACTGCCCAACACCAATTGTCCATTGCCACTAGACAGGATGCTCAGACCTGAGGGATGAGGGATCAATCTGATACACCATGAGGCTCTGCCATCTGCCTCATGGGTTAACACTGCAATTGTCTCTTAGTTTGTCACATCGGCCCCAATTTCACGCAAATTTGGGCCTAGACACAACCCGGGATGGCGGGAGTGCCATCCCTGCTAGACAACACGGTAACGTCCGCGATTAACGGGGTGGAGGGGAAAAACTCCCCCCCTCCACGCAGACACGTCCTCGTCCACCTGCTACCCTGCTCAGACTAACGATTCCCCGGGCTAGGGAAACTCAAAATGCCCATACCTCCTCCCTACTTTGTCTTGACCAATCAGCCTGGAGCCGGCACGGCTCCCTCATGCCGCTCCCAATCACAGCCCTTCGCGCCAAAACTCGGCTTGGAGCACACATGCCTAAACCAATCACAGGGTCACTCACCCTCGAGCCTCCCGTGACGTCACAAGGAGGGGGGAGGCCTAAAAGACAGTGGCGTGATGTCTCCCATGTTGGGGGGGGGGGGGGCAACGTTCACTCCACTCTCCCCCCCACCTCTAACTGTTTTAGTCAAGTAACCTCTCATACCACTTCACTCATATTTCACAGAAACATGCAAATCTCTGTAATTCTCTCTACAGAGCAATCACAGACTTCTAATTAGTCCCAACCAACAGTCCTTAACATAAGCTTTCATTCAACACCCCACAAGTATATGTTATTTTGAAAGCTTCAGTTTCTAGAGTGACTAGCCTAATCTAGAAACTAGGAAAACTAGCTGAGGGAATCTAGATTCCCTCACTCAACCTCCCACTAAAGAATATATTTTCCTGCAAGGAAAATACATTCAAAACACCAGCTAGTTTTTCTGCACACACCTGCCCAACAGGTGTACTAGCTAAACAAGTGTGGAGTGTGAAACTCTGTTTCCTATACATCGCTGGCCTGAGGGTCTCTGTGCACTACCACCGGATCACCCTGGTGGTGCTGCCCGACCTTGGAGTGGCACATGTTCGGCTCCAGCTCTGGTCCTGGCCGGTTCAACACCTCGCAACCATTTCCATCACTGAACCTCCCAATTCCATCCTCGGTCTGTGTCATACTGGACACATGTGCAACACAGTGGTGTGGCCTTACAGTTGAAGTACTTCTACACTCCCCTCAGCCTACAAAGGACTTACTGTCAGTTCTCCACCTGACATAGCAACAAGTTAACAGGATCACTCTCACTGTCCAACTGCCCAACACCAGCTGGTTTGGCTCTACCGACTGAACTATCTGGGAGAAAACCCTCTTCTACAAGCACCTACGCTCACCCTACTGAGCTTGGGGTTCCTCCCTTGCTTTCCTAGGTCTCGCTACTCTAACAAAGACTCAAGCGAAACTTTTGACATCTGTCAAACTCTCTTGTCTATTTCTCCCTGGATCTAACTTGGAATGTGATCAGCATTCCCTCAGCAGATCTACTATAACCCTTTACCAAGGCAATCCTTAAAGAACAAAATCATTATGCTGCTGGGGATCTGAACCATGGAAAATCACCAGCACAAAATGACCTTTGCCATCTTGCATTGGCAGCCTTTCTTCAAACGGCGATCGATGTATGCATCCATCGAATCGTCTTTCTCAGAACTGCCAAGCTAGGCATCTTTACCTTCATACCTTGTCACCGGGTTAAGTGCACTTGGGTGGGTTTGGCTTCCGTTCCCTGTGTGAGATTGCCTCCTTGCAATCTGCACTTGAGCCAGCACTGACTTGCTGCACTCTCACCTTCAGGCTCGAACTCAGCCTTGCTGTCACCTCTGCAAACGGGAGCCTCTGTTCAACCTCTCTAGTGACTACCATGAATTCTTCCTGGGGTTGTACAGTCCCCACTCTGGCAAGAAATTCCATCACCTGTCTAACTACAGATGAATTACTCACTTTTCTAAAGAAGTCTACTCGGATCCTAAGCTGGTGGCGCGACCTCCCACTAAGATCCAACTGTGTAATAACGACTACACCCCTATGACACCCTTGACAACTACAGTGTCGTCCAATAAGACCTCTCACTCTTGAGGTCACTTCTAGAAGCTTCTTCTACCCTCAGGTAGGTGGTGTCTTGCACCTCAGGCAGATCCTGAGTGCACCTTTGCATCCACTGTTGCACGCTGGCTTGGTGTCCACGACACCTGCTGCTGAGCTGACACCCCTCACCAATGAGTGTGTCAATGTCCACAAGCTAGCAGCCACAAAAAGCCAGACAGATTTTCCCATATCTACCATGAAATACCTCTTTCATATAGTGTGTGTGGTGTGTGTGTACCTACGTGTGACAACCGTGCACAAAACATACCTCCAACAATACTGTTCCACAATATTCTGCAACGATATCTTATGTTACTTTAAAAATCAATAAGACTGCACTTCATGGGCTCGAACCCAAGTTGCATAGCCCCACATTGGGCGCCAGTTGTGAGATTTTTTCTACGCCTACCTCTCTCAGGAGGTGGACTACAAGTTTAAAGTCTGCTCACGGCAGTTAAGCATGAGTCCAGTAGAAAAAGGAAAAGCGGGAGCAAACTGCCAGGCCTCCACCACTAGAGGTGAAAACCTGTCCACAATAGGCCGCTGGCTCCTCCTAGTTAAACAGGACGTTAAAACTAATAAAGGGTAACCGACGGGTTATCACAATCAAATATTTATATTTGATGTGGCGCTATGAATTGGAATTAGAATTCCCAAGAACAGCCGCCTTATCAAGATCACATCAACATTTAATAATAATATGCAGAAATATGGTGGAATAATATGGTTGAAGGGTTGACATCAAAGACCGTTTTCTATAACATAACAATTTATTAATAACAAGAGACTAACTACTACATTACCGAGTTTACGTTACGTTAATGTCCATCCAGTGGCACGATAACAAACAGCTAAATAGCAACCCTTGCTGTGAGGCTGCATATTGAACTAACCTGAACACAGGTGTGCCCACTGATGACGCAATATTGCAAATCAAAGAAAAATATCACAGACTAAGTTACACCACAGCGAATGGTTACGTTATTGTACATCAAGTGGCATTTGCAACACAGCTATTCAACAGCTCCTGGAGAAGTGACAGTAGGCTCCATCTTGCTGACTCTTCGGGCTGACAACATGAACTAACTGAACAAATGAAGGATATCCACTGAAGGCACAAGCATGCAATCAATAGTGTCTCGGTTTCCCTGACAGCTACTATAATCACAAGCTTAGGGGTCCTCCCGCCCCCCAGGAGAGACCCACGTAACTAGGCGGGTAGTCCAACAGTGACTCCCCCCTATCACAATCCAGTGTGAACACTCTTTGCAACTCCCTACAAGAAGTTGCACTGTTGTAAACAGTAACAAAGACAGGCAAGGTGGGATTCTGGGACACAGCTCCACAGATCCCTAGATGACTCTACTCTCGTCACCAGACGACAACCAAAAGAAATTGCCTTAAGTGATTAATTACGTTAATTGACTGATCGCAGCAGTCAGCAACAAAGTAATACGGTAATCACAAACAATTGTCTCCCACTAGACAACAACATGATGATACTCTAGGTTAATCATTAACACATGTCTCTCTTCTTAACAATAACTCAAACATATATTACATCACACTTGACTCCTTGCAAGCATTCAGTGAGTAATCCTCAATTAAGGTCAAACGGACCACTAATTACATCCCCATTGAGTTACGTTAACTAAGCCTACCCTAACTTGGTAGCTTCTCAACAGTCTGTGTCAAAAAATTACTAGTGAGTGTTAATTACCCTAATTAATTCCCTAATTAATTCTGAGCAATTAATTAACTGTCACCAGGACCGATAATTAATCATCCATAAATACGTCTCACTCCGCACTGCCTAAGCAGGTCTCATCAAACACTGTGAATTCACGGGAAAGGAGTTAATTACCCCTAATTAACAAGATGTGCCACTAATCCACTGTCCTCAGACAGGATATGATTAATACAACGATTTATGCTAGCTCCATGACCTCGCTTTACCGAGTCATCGGAGCTCTCCAATGTTAATTACTCCACTAAATAACCTGAGCCACTAATTGCTATACCCCAGAAAGGTAATTAGTCTCGAGCAAATTACGTTAACACAAATACTGACAGCCTCTGACAGATCCTCTCCTACTACGTGAATTCATGATGAGAAGGCTAATTACATAATTAGCTAGAGTGGTCAATTAGTTGTCACACGGACAATTAATTGCTCCCGAGACGTATCTCACTCAAGCTCAACACTGTTTTCTCTCATAACAGCCCTCACTCACTCCACAATAAGTGTGCACCCCTTATCCAGTTAATTACGCCTTACTTAATTAACTCACTGAATCCTTAAGTCCTCAACACAACTTAAAGAAACAAAGTAACCCCAGCGTTACATAGGTCACACTACAATGGCATGCAACATCATAAATGCACTGCCCACATATGGTTGCGGCTACTGCAACTCGCTAATTACTGTGCCCACACAATAATGACACACGGTTGTGCAACACACAAGAGTATACTAATATTACTGCCCCCCCCTTTTCTTGCACCCGTTGCAAAGGACTACTGTGAACACACACTTACCTCAGCAAGGCAATTAAGCCATCAATTGCCTGCTCTCATTAAGCACTGTGAATTCCCCTGAATAATCCTAGAGGTCCCTTAAACCCTCAACACAGTTCCTGGGGCAATAATATCGTATAAAATGATAACAATACTTCACAAACCTGCAACATAATGATGCCGTCAGCATACCCCACATGCTAATGACATCATTAGGCAACCAGTCAGCAATCATATCTACTGACTCACCACACAACACAGTACATAAAGCATGCAAATGAACACATAGAAATGGCATTCACATAATCAATGAAAATTATATCATCAGGTAAATGTATCTCTAACTACACAGACCTCAGGGTACCCACTGACTTCCCTGCAACCTGGCCTGCCTACCTCTAATGATTATAATTTTACATGCTGGTACTCTATGGCATTAATCCAGTCTGATCGATTATACAGAATCGACAAGCTGGATCACTTATATGGTAAATCTCTACACTGACCGGTTACATACTCTAGTCAGTCTACTACATACATATATACATTATGATACTACAGTGTGGTCCCGTGTATAACACCTATCTCCAGGTACCGCCCTATTAATCACCTGGACCTTACTGACAGCTGTCACTCAGCTGCTTCTCTAGCCTGGCGAGGCTCTGAGACAACTCTTACCGTGAATTTCCACGGGTACTCATCACACTTGTACACAATGATAATAGTACTCACGTCTTTCTCATTTCCCAGGTCACTACCACTCTAGCTGTCAACACTTAGCTTCCTTGCTCCTCATGCGTCGACAAGATGTGGCCCTAGGCTGTCCCGGGAAAGTGGCCACCGCGTGGCCCACAGCGCCCCTCCCGAACTGAGAGGGGGGGGGGTGGTAGTAGCCAGCGCGCGGGCCGAGCCAGGCCGAGCCGAGCCGAGCCGGGCCGAGCCGAGCCGAGCCGGGCCGAGCCGAGCCGAGCCGGGCCGAGCCGAGCGGCTGGGTGGCCACGGGTAGCGCATGACTTCACAGCACCCCACCCGGCTGAGCTGGTGTGCGGGGTGGGGTGGGGTTTGGCCGCACGGGTGGCCTGGGTGGGTGGCCGGCGCGCGGGCAGGCGGGCCATGTGGCCGGACCATGTGGTGGGTGGCCGGGGTGGCCCCCGGGCATACACACGTGGTTGAGGAATCACCCACAACTCCAGCAAACCAGAGCCTGCCCTGCTCTACACTGGGGTGACAATGGCCGGCGGCGTCCCCACACTGACGCAGCCTGGCGGAATGCAAAGTCCAACATGGGCCTGTAATATCACACTCACTTACACTGCCCAACACCAATTGTCCATTGCCACTAGACAGGATGCTCAGACCCGAGGGATGAGGGATCAATCTGATACACCATGAGGCTCTGCCATCTGCCTCATGGGTTAACACTGCAATTGTCTCTTAGTTTGTCACATCGGCCCCAATTTCACGCAAATTTGGGCCTAGACACAACCCGGGATGGCGGGAGTGCCATCCCTGCTAGACAACACGGTAACGTCCGCGATTAACGGGGTGGAAGGGGAAAACTCCCCCCCTCCACCCAGACACGTCCTCGTCCACCTGCTACCCTGCTCAGACTAACGATTCCCTGGGCTAGGGAAACTCAAAATGCCCATACCTCCTCCCTACTTTGTCTTGACCAATCAGCCTGGAGCCGGCACGGCTCCCTCATGCCGCTCCCAATCACAGCCCTTCGCACCAAAACTCGGCTTGGAGCACACATGCCAAAACCAATCACAGCCCTTCGTGCCAAAACTCGGCTTGGAGCACACATGCCTAAACCAATCACAGGCTAACTCACCCTCTAGCATCCCGTGACGTCACAAGGAGGGGGGAGGCCTAAAAGACAGTGGCGTGATGTCTCCCATGTTGGGGGGGGGGGCAACGTTCACTCCACTCTCCCCCCCTCCTCTAACGGTTTTAGTCAAGTACCCTCTCCTACCACTTCACTCTTATTTCACAGAAACATGCAAATCTCTGTAATTCTCTCTACAGAGCAATCACAGACTTCTAACCAGTCCCAACCGACAGTCCTTAACATAAACTTTCATTCAACACACCTTCTAGAAAGCTTCAGTTTCTAGAGTGACTAGCCTAATCTAGAAACTAGGAAAAGTAGCTGAGGGAATCTAGATTCCCTCACAGCTGGTACATAAGCTGGAGAGACAGGCAGGTGTAGCTGTTAAGGTGCTCCAGTGGATAAGGGAGTACCTAAGCAATAGAAAGCAGAGAGTTACGGTGAGGGGGAGACCTCCGATTGGCGTGAAGTCACCAGTCGAGTCCCACCGGGCTCTGTACTCGGTCCTATCTTGTTTCTGATATATGTAAATGATCTCCCGGATGGTATAGATTCATTTCTCAATGTTTGCAGACGATGCTAAAATTATGAGAAGCATTATAACAGAAGAGGACTGTTTGAGGCTTCAAGAAGACCTAGACAAGCTGAAGGAATGGTAGAACAAATGGTTGTTAGAGTTTAACCCAACGAAATGTAATGTAATGAAGATAGGTGTAGGGAGCAGGATTCCAGATACAAGGTATCATCTGGGAGAGGAAATTCTTCAGGAGTCAGAGAAAGAAAAAGACTTGGGGGTTGATATCACGCCAGATCTGTCTCCTGCAGCACATATCAAGAGGATAACATCAGCGGCATATGCTAGGCTGGCCAACATACGAACGGCATTCAGAAATTTGTGTAAAGAATCATTCAGAACTTTGTATACCACATATGTCAGGCCAATCCTGGAGTATGCAGCTCCAGCATGGAGTAAATATCTAGTCAAGGAAGAGACTAAACTGGAAAAGGTTCAAAGGTTTGCCACCAGACTAGTACCCGAGCTGAAAGGTATGAGCTACGAGGAGAGACTATGGGAATTAAACTCACTTCGCTGGAAGACAGAAGAGTTAGGGGGGACATGATCACCACATTCAAGATTCTGAAGGGAAATAATAAGGTACATAAAGACAGGCTATATAACACAAGGGGCACACGCACAAGGGAACACAGGTGGAAACTGAGTGCCCAAATGAGCCACAAAGATATTAGAAGGAACTTTTTTAGTGTCAGAGTGGTTGACAAATGGAATGCATTAGGAAGTGATGTGGTGGAGGCTGACTCCATACACAGTTTCTAGTGAAGATATGATAGAGCCCAATAGGCTCAGGAATCTGTACACCTGTTGATTAACGGTTGAGAGGCGGGAACAAAGAGGTAGAGCTCAACCCCTACAAACACAACTAGGTGAGTACAACTAGGTGAGTACTACTCACCAATACCATCACTACCACACTACTCACAATCATCATCACTACCACACTACTCATCAACATCACTACCACACTACTCACCTACACCATCTCTACCACACTACTCACCAACACCATCACTACGACAGTACTCACCATCATCTGCACTACCACACTACTCACCAACACCATTACTACCACACTACTCACCAACATCATCACTAAAATACTACTCACCATCATCATCACTACCACACTACTCACCATCATCATCACTACCACACTACTCACCAACATCATCATTACCACACTACTCACCAACATCATCACTACCACACTACTCACCAACATCATCACTACCACACTACGCACCAACACCATCACTACCACACTACTCACCAACACCATCACTACCACACTACTCACCATTATTATCACTACCACACTACTCACCAACATCATCATTAAAATACTACTCACCATCATCTTCACTACCACACTACTCACCAACACCATCACTACTACACTACTCACCAACACCATCACTACCACACTACTCATCATCATCATCACTACCACACTACTCACCAACACCATCACTATCACACTACTCACAATCATCATCACTACCACACTACTCACCAACATCATCACTACCACACTACTCACCAACACCATTACTAACACACTACTCAACATTATTATCACTACCACACTACCCACCAACACCATCACTACCACACTACTCACCAACACCATCACTACCACAGTACTCACCATCATCTTCATTACCACACTACTCACCAACACCATCACTACCACACTACTCACCAACATCATCACTAAAATACTACTCACCATCATCATCACTACCACACTAATCACCATTACCACTACCACACTACTCACCAACATCATCACTACCACACTACTCACCAACATCATCACTACCACACTACTCACCAACATCATCACTACCACACTACTCACCAACATCATCACTAAAATACTACTCACCATCATCATCACTACCACACTACTCACCATCACCACTACCACACTACTCACCAACATCATCACTACCACACTACTCACCAACACCATCACTACCACACTACTCACCAACACCATCACTACCACACAACTCACCAACACCATCACTACCACAGTACTCACCATCATCTTCACTACCAGACTACTCACCAACACCATCACTACCACACTACTCACTATCATCATCACTACCACTCTACTCAACATCATCACTACCACACTACTCACAATCATCATCACTACAACACTACTCACCATCATCACTACCACACTACTCACCATCATCATCACTACCACAACTACTCACTATCATCACTACCACACTTCACCATCATCATCACTACCACACTACTCACCAACATAATCAATACCACACTACTCACCATCATCATCACTACCACACTACTCACCAACACCATCACTACCACACTACTCACCAACATCACTATCACACTACTCAGCAACACCATCACTACCACACTACTCACCAACACCATCACTACCACAGTACTCACCATCATCTTCACTACCACACTACTCACCAACACCATCACTACCACACTACTCACCAACATCATCACTAAAATACTACTCACCATCATCATCACTACCACATTACTCACCATCATCATCACTACCACACTACTCACCATCATCAGCACTACCACACTACTCACCAACATCATCACTAATACACTACTCACCAACATCATCACTACCACACTACTCACCAACATCATCACTACCACACTACTCACCAACACAATCACTACCACACTACTCACCGACACCATCACTACCACACTATTCACCATTATTATCACTACCACACTACTCACCAACATCATCACTAAAATACTACTCACCATCATCTTCACTACCACACTACTCACCAACACCATCACTACTACACTACTCACCAACACCATCACTACCACACTACTCACCATTATCATCACTACCACACTAGTCACCAGCACCATCACTATCACACTACTCACAATCATTATCACTACCACACTACTCACCAACATCATCACTACCACACTACTCACCAACACCACCACTACCACACTACTCACCATTATTATCACTACCACACTACTCACCAACACCATCACTACCACACTACTCACCAACACCATCACTACCACAGTACTCACCATCATCTTCATTACCACACTACTCACCAACACCATCACTACCACAGTACTCACCATCATCCTCACTACCACACTACTCACCATCATCACTACCACACTACTCACCAACATCATCACTACCACACTACTCACCAACATCATCACTTCCACACTACTGACCAACATCATCATTACCACACTACTCACCA
Organism: Procambarus clarkii; assembly: GCF_040958095.1. Taxonomy (NCBI): domain Eukaryota; kingdom Metazoa; phylum Arthropoda; class Malacostraca; order Decapoda; family Cambaridae; genus Procambarus; species Procambarus clarkii. The sequence goes on from NC_091168.1 coordinate 2,640,658, forward strand.
ACACCATCACTACCACACTACTCACCAACACCATCACTACCACACTACTCACCATTATTATCACTACCACACTACTCACCAACATCATCACTACCACACTACTCACGAACACCATCA